>NC_006046.2:1084643-1384643 GCF_000006445.2 Debaryomyces hansenii CBS767 | reverse complement strand
AACAGGCTAACCCAACCTCATTTAATTAGCAGCAGAAGAATATTTGGTAACAGCTCTGGTACCTTCCGAAACAGCATGCTTAGCTAATTCACCTGGTAAGATCAATCTAACAGCAGTTTGGATTTCTCTAGCAGAAATGGTTGACTTCTTGTTGTAAGCAGCCAACTTGGAGGCTTCACCAGCAATTCTTTCAAAAATATCGTTAACGAAAGAGTTCATGATAGACATAGCCTTTTGAGAAATACCAGTGTCTGGATGTGTTTGCTTCAAAACCTTGTAGATGTAAGAGGAGTAAGTTTCCTTTCTGGTCTTTGATCTCTTCTTAGTTCCAGTAGCGGAAGCAGTCTTCTTTGCTGCTGGTTTCTTTTCGGCTGGTGCCTTGGAAGCAGGTTTCTTTTCAGCTTTTGGTGCCATTGTATCTATTCAATTATATTTGTGATATTCAATTGATACCTCTAAATTTCCTATTTTTTACTCAATTGCTGATTTACGCTTATTTATATACAATTTGCCCTCATTGATAGTGCGAATGAATGATTGTTAGGGAGTCTCCAGACTCCGGTAGGGTAACACCTGGCTTTCGCCAGTGTTTGTTTGTGTATGTTTTTCCGCGAGTTTCCCGCGAGTCTCCAGAGTATATTACGGTATACGCTGGCATACTATGGGATACTATGGTTATTATTGTCTAGTCGCGGTAGCGCGCACGGTGCTGTGGTTTACGGGGCGCACCGAGTAACCGTGAGCATGTATCGAAAAAGGCGTAATGAATATCATGCATGCGTACATCTGGGAACATATCGTTGCGCGAGGAACCGGGGACGATTCGACGGCGACGGCGATGAACCATAATAACAAAAACAAACATCGGTGTGTATAGAGCCAGTAGTGCGGGTTTAGTGAGCATTAGTATATAAACGTTGGTAATTCACATCAAGTCGATAGGGAAATTATTTTATTTTTGGTTATTAAGTATTTATAATATAAACTAATACAAATTAATTACAATGTCAGGTGGTAAAGGTAAAGCCGGTTCTTCGGAAAAAGCATCAACTTCTAGATCAGCTAAGGCTGGTTTGACTTTCCCAGTCGGTAGAGTCCATAGATTATTAAGAAAGGGTAACTACGCACAAAGAGTTGGTTCTGGTGCTCCAGTTTACTTGACCTCAGTTTTGGAATATTTAGCTGCCGAAATCTTGGAATTGGCCGGTAACGCTGCTAGAGATAACAAGAAGTCGAGAATTATCCCAAGACACTTGCAATTAGCCATCAGAAATGATGAAGAATTGAACAAGTTATTAGGACACGTTACCATTGCCCAAGGTGGTGTCTTGCCAAACATTCACCAATCCTTGTTGCCAGCTAAGAAGGCCAAGGCAGGTAATGCTTCTCAAGAATTATAAGCTTGATTGTTCACTTCAGGGGGTAAAGAGTCTTTATCCGTGTATATTAGTTTTACTTATTTAGTTAATGAGGTAAATGTATGGATGTATTTCTAGAGAGCTGTAGAGAATTGATTGATGAGGGCAATTGACATACTACTAGCACTTTTTGGTGGTAGATTAAGGCATCGTTATGGGATGGAAGATCATCAGAAAATGATTGCGCGACATTTATGACCACGACATTTGGTGTCAACATGAAAAGTGTGATCTGTGTCTAACGATTGTGAGCTTGTTATAGACGTCGACACATAATGGAGAAGTTTTCGAATTGGAGAGATAAGGGTACGGGGATTTCGCCGTTCATGCCTATCCCCGAACCAGCGATGCTGTTTATGATCGTACCCAAGGCGATTGTCTTTTTAATGAAGATGCCAATTTTCGTGCTTGCATTAGGCGTGTATTTCTTGTTACCATTCCCAGTTATTGGGCGCTTTATAATATTGGTGCTATTTGGATTCAGGAATTACGAATTGACGGTTGATGGGGTGAAGAAATCAAAAACTGACGAAATTAATGCTACTAAGCCCACCGTGGGTGATTTTGTAGTTGTTAACTACCAATCGCCAATTGATGGTTTAATCTTAGCGGCGTTATCCAATGCCAATTGGAACAAGATAGCAATATTAATCCCCAACAAGGAAGGCGAATTATATCAATATAGTATTTGGGGACTTATTAGATATACATTATCTACCGACATTGGTGTTCCAACCAGCACCATCAAAATCGGCAACTATTCGAGCTTGAAGGAAAAGCTAGTATTCTGTTTTATTGAAGGTACACCATCTAATAATAAGTCTATATTGCCATTTATGGATAGCGTTGCTGCCATTCCAAAGACCGCGTTCAATTTCAAAACATTAATTGTAAAGATTCAACCAGGTTATTTAACCACTCCATTGCCAATAGTTTCCAAAAGGAGATATTTTGTCAGGTTATTGACAAATTTGAGTAAAAACAGCTCTATTAGAGCTAAAATTTTTAAGCATGCACCTACTGAATCAAAAGATACATTTGATTTTAGGTTGCTGAAACATTGCTTCGAAGTGGGCCAATTAAACTTGATAGGCCAAGATTTGAACATTAATCAAAAAATCACCTTCTACAATTACTATATAGACCATAAAGTTAAGAAACAATAAGGATTATGCAACTATTATCTTATTTATTATTGTACAATTAAATCTATATTAATCAAGAATCACTCTAAATAATATAATGAAGTTTTGCTCCTAGCTGTAATAATGTATAACAAAGTTTGTTCAATAATTTAGTTTATCGAATTCTCTGTATTTCCTTGTCATCTGCCAGGATCCTGTCTCTATGCCTATGACTTGATGGACTTTTTTCTCTATGACTTCGTCTAGATGGACTTTTATCCCTTGAACCTTTCTCTCTTGAACTTCTATCCCTGCTTCTTTCGCTTCTATGTCTGTGCCTATGTTTATGACGACTACTTTTATGCTTATCATCTTTATTGCCAATATAGCTCGCCATTGGATTCATAAATTCGTCATTCTCGTCTCCTTTATTTGCTAGGTAGTTGGCCATTGGGTCATCAAATTCACCGTGATCATCTTGGCTTTTTACATATTTCGTCATAGGATCACCAGGTGCACTTTTGCCCTTGATCAATTTGGTCTCCTTATTCTTGGAATCATCTTCAATTTCCTTCAATTCTCTTTCAGCTTCACTGTAATCAATAATAAAATCTCTCTCATCTTGACCGTCTTTCAAATAATAGTATACGTGATCGACCTTGATCTTTTTATCTCGTAATTGTGTACCATTGAAGTTGTCTATTGCGAGAACGCACGATTTATAATCTTCATACTTTAAATAGCAAAAGCCTCGAGATTTTCCTGTTTCTTTGTCTTTGATTAAATTAATATGTGTTGGTATACCATACTGGGAAAATATTTTGACTATGTCCATCTCATTTAGATCGAATGGTAAGAATCCAATATAGATGTATGAAGTATCTTTATAATCGGCATGCCAAGAAGCAGAATCGCTGACGTTATTTTCTAGCTCCTTCTGGTTGATTTTATTGATTTTCTGTATGGCATTCATGAATACGAAACGTTGTAGTGTTGGAAAGATGGTTCATCAAGTGTATTATAAGTACATAGATAAACGATTTTGGAACACATCCATAAAATCACGTGCCCATCTCGAGATGAGTACTGAAAAAAAAAAAAGGTCTTTTAATAAAGACCTATTTGATTTCTTCAGGATAAAGAAACTACAGTTCGATTTAGAAGGATGGCTCGTAACAGTAAGGCTACTGATACACCAAAGACAGTTGTTGAGAAACAGCTGAGAAAGAGAAAGCAGGATGTAGAAGATGCAGAAGAAAGCTCATCGGATGAAGAATTGCAAGTTGAAGGAATATTAGATGATGCAGCTAGTGAGGACGAAGAATCTGATTCTGAAGATGCAGACAAGGAAGACGACGAAGAAGAAGAATTAGAAGGAGACTCAGATGAAGAGTTTAACGAGTTATTAGGCGAAGAGGAAGATCTCAGCGATGTTGATTCTGAAGAATTTTCAGACGAACCAAGAGATGAGACTGCGTCTATCACTGATAAATTGTCTGGCACTAAGATTAGATCATATTCTAATGCCACTGAGGATGAAGAGAACGAAGTGCATACAAAGTTCTCTGATGGACGTCCAAGAATTATAAAACCAGAAATCAACCCAATCTACGATAGTGATGATAGTGACAACGAGAATTTCAATACTATTGGTAATATTCCGTTAAGTGCATACGAGGAAATGCCTCATATAGGTTATGATATCAATGGTAAGAGAATCATGAGACCTGCTAAAGGTTCTGCATTGGACCAATTGTTGGAATCCATTGATTTACCTGAAGGCTGGACTGGTTTGTTTGATCAGAATACCGGTACATCATTAAAGATCACAGATGATGAATTAGAGTTGATTAGAAAGATCCAAGCCCAAGAAAGTACTGATGAAAATATTAATCCGTACGAACCAACTATTGAATGGTTCACATCAAAAACTGAGGTAATGCCATTAACGGCTGTTCCAGAACCAAAGAGAAGATTCGTTCCTTCTAAGCATGAAGCCAAGAAAGTTATGAAAATAGTGAGAGCAATAAGGGAAGGTAGAATTGTTCCTCCTAATAAGGTCAAAGAACAACAGGAAGAAGAGAAATACAATTTCGATTTATGGAATGATAATGAATCAGAGACAAAAGATCATATAATGAACTTGAGAGCTCCAAAATTACCACCTCCTACTAATGAAGAATCTTATAACCCACCAGAAGAATATTTGATGGACGAGGAAGAAAAGAAAAAGTGGTTAGAAATGGAACCTGAAGATAGAGATAAAAATTATATTCCGCAAAAGTACAATTCGTTGAGAAAGGTTCCAGGTTACCAAGAAGGATTAAGAGAGAGATTCGAAAGGTGTTTAGACTTATACTTAGCTCCAAGAACTCGTCATAATAAATTAAACATTGATCCTGATTCTTTGATTCCTGAATTGCCATCTCCAAAGGACTTGAGACCTTTCCCAATCCGTTGTTCCACAATTTTCCAAGGTCATACGGAAAAGATACGTACCTTATCTATCAGTCCTGATGGATTGTGGTTAGCAACTGGTTCCGATGATGGGTCAGTGCGTATTTGGGAAATTTTGACTGGTAGACAAGTCTATAAAACTGTCCTTGTTGCTGATGACAATACTGATGATAACATTGAAAGTTTAGAATGGAATCCCGACAGTAATTCAGGTATTTTAGCTGCTATTGCTGGTGAACATATTTACCTTATTGTCCCACCAATTTTTGGATTCGATATTGAAAACAATGGTAGATTACGTATTGAGTCTGGTTGGGGTTACGATACATTTGGTAATAAGTCTAAGACCAAGAACAGTAATATTAAGGTTAACTCAGATGATGAAGATGAAGAAGTAGAGAAAGCTGACACTAATACCGGTAAGAAAGATGTTTGCAAATGGTTTACACCTAACACAGAGCAATCACAAGCAGGTATCTCAGCTATAATCCAATGTCGTAAGACAGTGAAGAAGATTTCATGGCATAGAAAGGGTGATTACTTTGTTACTGTATCACCAGACAGTGGTCATTCATCAGTATTGATCCATCAATTATCAAAACATTTGTCTCAATCGCCATTTAAGAAATCTAAGGGTATTATTATGGATGCCAAATTCCATCCATTTAAGCCACAGTTATTTGTTGCATCGCAACGTTACATTAGAATCTACGATTTAGCGCAACAAGTATTAGTTAAAAAATTAATGCCTGGTGCAAGATGGTTGTCTAACATCGATATCCACCCAAGAGGTGATAATTTGTTAGCATCGAGTTATGACAAGAGAGTTTTATGGCATGATTTGGATTTATCATCCACTCCTTACAAGACATTACGTTATCACGATAAGGCAGTTAGATCCATCAAATTCCATAAAGCTAACTTACCACTTTTCGCATCCGCATCAGATGATGGTTCGATTCATGTGTTCCATGGTACTGTTTACGATGACTTAATGACCAATCCGTTATTGGTGCCTTTGAAGAAGTTGACTGGCCACAAAATTATAAATAGTCTTGGTGTTTTGGATTTAGTTTGGCATCCAAAGGAAGCCTGGTTATTTAGTGCTGGTGCTGACGGAACTGCTCGTCTTTGGACTACATAGTTTAGCGCTCTTAGCATTGTATATCATTTATTAATAAAGCTTATTACATAGAACTTAATATCATGGCCGTCGTACATCATTAATTAGATCTCTGGAATCAATGCCCGTTGGGCATATAGTCCACCCCAGCTAGTTTTCCGTCCCGATACTCAGTAACAAATAAAGACCGTTCTGAGGCTTTGAACAAATTTAATAGCATTACCTTGACATTATCTACAACACCCGAATTATCGGGATGCATAACCCAATCCAAATTCTTCCAATCCAATATACCTTCGTGACAGAATTTTTTGGGCGTAGGATAACTTTCAACTTCCTGCTTTGTAACAATTGCAGTAAAAAGATACATTCCTCCAAGGTCATTTCCATTTTCACTCCATGTCATCACTCCACGAGGCTCGTATTGTGGTAAATGTAATCCGGTTTCTTCCCAGGTTTCTCTTATAATACACGTCAATTGATCTTCGTCTTGATCTAATTTCCCTCCAACTCCATTCCATCTGCCCATCCAAGGGTGTTTTTCTCTGTTTAATAAAAGGATCTGGTTCGTCTCTCTACAATACACTATACCCCACGTATACTTATACTTACTGCTGGTCATGGTCGTAATAATAGAATTATTAGTTACACTCGTGAAATCAAATAATTAATAAAGGCATCGCGTCAGCCTATGTACAGTGCGCTGGAACACTTTACTGGGTTGCACAATTTACGTATTGGAGCATACTAGCCTACCGATGCCCATAAGAAAAGAGTACCCTTAATTATATCCCACGTCTAGTTGTAATGGAACATTCTTAAACTAAGGATTACTGGTCAGCGCATGTAGCGAGATAGAGGGCGCGTCTTCATCAGCATTAATTAATGCAAAAAAATCAAGAACTACATCAATTGGGTATTGTGTTGTACTTAGGACCCCGAAACATAACCTTACACACTTCCATTAAGGTAACGACTAGTGGTGGCTCTATTACTAGGTGTATGCCATTTCGCATTTGATAGCACTAACCCCGGATAATACAGAATGCACCCCCTCCCATCAGATTTGAAACACCCATTAGTTTTCCATTATGAGACCAGAATACACTAGCTATATTGAATACGACTACCTGTTACCTATTGCATATGGCTACCTGCTACCTATTGCATATGGCATCACTTGTATGTGTCCACGTTCCAACTACGGTCCCCGACCATTCGGATTGAGTGAGCCCAAACGGCTGCACCCGTCATTTTCTATTTTCAAATCAGCCACGAACATCACATCATCCCTTCTCGTCCACATACGGATCCATCCAAGTCTCTATCCGATCCCTCGTCACATCCCCTACATGTTGACGTCCGTATCGTCGTCGTATTGTCAGGCTCGCCTAATACACCCTTACACCTGAATTAACTTCACATCCATGAACCCATAATCCCCGGGGTCCCCCCTCATACCTATGACTGGCTTCTTTGCATCTACTGTACCTCTACGGGACCGTCTTTCCATCAGTAAATAGTTCCATATCCGCTCTAATACCACCACATCTTCTCCCAATTCTCCTACACGTCCATTCTATTGCAAACATCATCGGATTGGTATCTACAATATTGCCTATATAGTGTAGATCACATGCCCCACGACCCAACCAATGACATAATCCTAAAACTAAACGTGGATGCATCCTACATTAGTTTTGTACAATGCTACGATGTAGATGACTACACTATAATTGCAATCCTAAACGGATGGTCCCGTGTTGTTCGTAGAACCGAAGGTGTGGCCCCCTCTTTAAATTGAGTGACCCAATGGCCATGGATTGTTAACATTCAAAAAATTAATAGTGCACTTTTTGATGAGACACTCACCAACCAATAATTAATGCCGGCGTTTATAACCAACAAAAATTAGATTGTTTTTGTTTTTTTTCTTTTTCTTCTTCTTCTAAATTGTAATTTTAAAGCTAAGATTTAGTGATAACAAACAATTGAACAATTAACTAACAGTAGAAAATGGCACCACCAGCATTCTCCGATATTCAAAAATCTAGTAACGATTTATTAAACAAGGATTTCTTCCATTTGTCCACAGCCGCAGTTGATGTCAAATCTACTGCACCAAATGGAGTTGGTTTCACCGTCAAGGGTAAGACTGCTAAAGATAACTCTATTGCTGCATCCATCGAAGCTAAGTACGCCGACAAACCATCGGGATTGACTTTGACTCAAGCATGGAACAACGCCAATTCTTTAGACACCAAGATCGAATTATCGGAATTATTGACCCCGGGTTTAAAGGGTGAATTGGTTACTTCTGTGATTCCAAACGGTCCAAGAAACGCCAAATTGAACTTTTTCTACCAACAAAACGCCGTCAATGCCAGATTATTCTTTGATTTATTGAAGGGCCCAATTGCCTTAGCTGACTTGTCTGTTGGCCACGATGGTTTCACCGCCGGTGCCGAATTAGGTTACGACATTGCTTCTGCCAAGGTTAACAGATACTCGTTAGGTGTTGGTTACGCTAAGCCATTGTACACCGTTGCTGCTACCGCCACCAACAACTTGTCGATCTTCTCTGCTGCTTACTACCACAAGGTCTCTCCATTGGTTGAAGCCGGTGCTAAGGCCACCTGGGACTCTGTCAAGTCTTCCAACGTTAATGTTGAATTTGCCACCAAGTACAAGTTAGACTCGACCGCTTTCGTCAAGGCCAAGATCGCTGACTCTGGTTTAACTGCTCTTGCTTACTCCCAAGAATTGAGACCAGGTGTTAGATTAGGTTTAGGTGCTTCTTTCGATGCCTTGAAGTTGGCTGAACCAGTCCACAAGTTAGGTTTCTCCTTATCATTCTCTGCTTAGGTGATATAACTTGTATGGATAAAAATAATTACTGTGTTTATTTTCTTTAAATAGTATCAAATATTGTTTTAAATATCCTTACTTAAATATATATGGATTATAGCAAGTTCTTGGTTCTGTCGTATCATGATTTTCATATTTTAATATCCTATAAGTACAGCAAATTATTCTCTGAAAGGGATAATTCCCAGCAAAAATTAGCAATATCAAAAACCCAACCCATTATCTAGTCTCCCCTATCATTCTCTATACACATATACTAAATGACAACCCTTGAAATTGATCAATTCATTATCTTTCTGCTAAAGTACTTGTTTTTATATACAGGCAACTATCAAAAAGATTTCATTCTGACAATTCAAATAATGTATGAAAAACATTATCATTTTCAGTACAGAAGAAACAGTTACAGGTAAACATGTCGGATTTGAAAAGACCCAGTACTCATACTCCTACTCCTGGAGCCAACTCGACTAAGACTTTTCCGACTATTGTTCAAGTATCAAGACCATATTTTACAAGTTCAGAGTTGAAATACTTGCATGCGTTTACTATACCAGAACATAAGAAATTAACATATAACCAAAGAAAGCACCAGATATATCAATATGTGTTTCAAATTATTAAGGTTCTAAAATTTCCTTTAAGAGTATTGGGAACCACAATGAATTACTATCAAAGATATTATCTTTTCAATAAATTTGAAGAATTGAACGATGGGTCTCATCAAGATTTAGAAAAAGATCCTTATACAGTCACATTGGCATGTTTGTTTCTTGCATCTAAGAATGAAGATTGTATCAAGAAGTTAAAAGATATACAATCGGTAGGCAACAAATTACGTGATATTGATGAAGAAAATAAAATACAGATGAATTCATCTTTCGTTGATGTACAGAGAAGAACCATAATGAATATTGAGTTTAAGTTACTACAAGTAATTAAATTTGACTTCAAGAATGGTTCAAATGTCCAATCGATCGACCAGCTAGTAGTCAAATTCTGTAAAAAATTAGATATAGATTACAAGACTACTATGCATAGTTGGTTAATAAGTTTTGACATCATGTCAACCCCCTTATGCCTAATGATCCCTCCTCACTGTATTGCTTTAGCAATAATTATAATTACGTTAAATTTAAAGCCAAAAGAATTGCATACAAAATACAATAAGTCAGAAACTGACCTTGCTCCAGATAATTTAAATGAAATTTTAGAAAGAATTGACTGCTATAAAGACTTCAAATGCCCCGAAACATTAGTTAATGAGGGTATACTTTATATTTTGGATTATTACGTTCACCAGATGAATTTTTCCATTTTAAACAATTTTATGCCAACGGTCGATTTAGATACTGGAAAGGAACAGATCTTCAAGTTTATGGAATTGAAATCGAGATTTAACGATCTCAAGGTTTTATCTGAAAAGTCTTGTCTCGGTCCAGGTACTTTACGCCAAGATGATTATTTAAATATCTGGGATTACAATGTTGGCGCTAAAGGTTCTGCAAGGTTCATTTTGGGTAATAAAAGAAGAAGATTTAATTTGGAATTGGACGCATTAGAAAGCGACAAAAACGACGATTCTAATACAAATGACAATACCGATAGATCTATGAATGTCGATTCACCATCCATTTAAAATGCAATTATATATTGATTATATAGCTTAGAATTAATTTAAGTTTCATCTAATTTATAACTCACAGTAGTGCCTATTTCGTGGATGTTGGTACTAAATGATTTAAATTTAACCTGCTCAATTGAATTCCCTTCAATTAATTTTGCGTTTCCATCTGTATCACACCACTCATGTGGTATGTGAGCAGTATCATAATTAGGATCTGTATGTACTAGGACGTTGAACGTATATTCGTCCACATCTAAAAGAGGCAAATATGATACCAGCGACGTGATCTGTCGAATGATCATTTGTATTTCCCTATGACTCTCCTCTCTCGGTTTTTCAACTTCTTGTTTATCATCTTCATTATTGTTCTCATTATCCTGTAATATCTCAATATTGAACTCCCATCTTTCTACTACCTCTGCTGTTGATTTGGAAATTATAACTACGACTAACTTTCCAATTTTCCTTCCATATATCCATCTCTTCACCTGCAGCATTATCTTCTCTATATATGCTTTAACATCATCATCCGCAGAAACTAATAATGGTAACCCGTATTTCTTAATCGTATGAAAATCTTCTGGTGGATAGATTCCTCTTTGGAATAGTATACTATTAATCGCAAATTCAAAGTAATCAGCAACAATCTTCAGTGATCCTTTAAGAGCAAGCTTTGCTAGCTGTGACGATGATGATGTCATTGATATATGCTATTAATGGCACCTTGTATGTCGTTGATTCTTTTATAAACAGATCAATATTCGCGTAGTAGAATATTTTGAAATCTCACCAAATATGATAAGGCTTCATATCATCATAATTCTTCCATATTAAATGGTATGTATTAAGGCAGTAGTAATTAATTGAATATGTACTAACTAAATAAGCAACACGGTATTAAAAGAGAAAAAATAACTGAAGTGGCTAAGAAAGCCAAAGCAGAAAGGGACAAGACAAAAATCGAAAACTATCGAAATTTAACCATTGATATTTTACAAGAAAAGGATAACAAGATCTACACAAAAGATACCTTAAATAAAACAACAACTGTGTTATTGTTGAATCCAGAGTTTTATACTGTATGGAATTATCGTCGTGAAATTTTGTTAGATCTTTTCTCTAAGAATATTCTTAAGAAAAAGGAAGCTTTAGAGGACGATCTTAAAATTGTAATGTCCCAATTGAAGAGATTGCCCAAATGTTATTGGGTATGGAACCATCGTATATGGTGCTTGAATCAGTTACAAACTACGAATGAAGCAAATTGGGATGTTGAATTAGCTATCGTTTCAAAGTTACTCGAAATGGATAGCAGAAACTTTCACGGATGGCAATACAGAAGATTTTTAGTAGAAAATATACAGAAAAAATCTGCAAGGGAGTATAATACTCAACCTAATTTAGAACAATTGGCCCAGTTAAAAATAAATATCAAAGAGTTCGAATATACTACCTCAAAAATCAATAAGAATATATCTAATTTTTCAGCTTGGCATAATCGTACAAAGCTTATTCCTAAAATATATTCGGGTCTCAAGGAGTTAGATAATAAGGAGGAATTTTCTGATGTAAGTCATTTATTTCAATCACCATATAGTATTATGGTTCATGATCTAGAATTGATCAAAACCGGTATGTATATGGATCCAGAAGATACTTCTGTATGGCTTTATTTATATTGGCTAATTACGGATAAGTTTTTTGTGGATGATTTACGAAACTCTACGAATGAAAAGGCGAGCTACAAAGATATTCTTCATGAACAATTAAAATTAATCGAAGAATTGAATGAATTGGAGAAAGACGATAATGTTCAAGGATTGGATAATTGCTGGTGTTTAAAGAGTATTATTTCAATTAAGGGCTTGATTAAAAGAGAAGAAGCAGGTGGTTCCATTTCGAGGGGTACGCTTTTGGATGAGGATACAAGGATTCTCATTAATAAATTAATAGAAATTGATCCTCTCAGAAAAGGTAGATATTTGGATCAATTAAAAGGTGTTTCATCTATTATATCTGTTGCGTGATTAGAAATAAGTAAGGAAGAATAATATATTTAGTTTCAAATCATAATACATTGTCATTTGCAAAAATATTCAAATATCTGTTAATAATTTAAAAATTGAAAATTCTTAAAAAAACGATTTTGATTCTAAACAATCTTCTAGCATTCTAAATTCTTATCTAGTGTACGTCCAAAATCTTTAACCAAAATAAACAGTAGTATATCAAAAATCGTTAAATTTATATTCATCTATTTGGATGCAAAATCTCATTTAGGGTATTTTATATTCCAATCTTCTAACAAATAAAAATTTGAAAATGTAAATAGAATATAAATTATCCGATATGAAGACAATCTATATAATATATAAGTCATCAATGAAGTTATGACTGGGTCAACTTCAAATTAGGAAAAAGGTTAGATATACAGAGTCGTTAATTTTTTATATGCAGACCGGGCTGATTTAGTGATGAGCAGCTAATTTTCAAAAAAATTATGGCTAGAAAGAGAACAAGAAACATCAATAATAATATCGATGGTACAACCAAAAGTTAGAGGTAGAAGGGCTGAAAAAAAGTCAAAGGAGGTTAATACTCAGCCAGAGGATTATAGTCCCAATGACAGAAGTGAACTCGAAGAAAATGACGATAAAGTTGAACTGAACCCTGCTCTTAAGACGACCTTTTTTGGTTTAGTTGACTCGAATGAAATTGACTATTTCAAGCAAGCGGAATCTACTTTAAATGTTAATGCATTTGATAATGATGAAGAGCGTGAAGGATTTATTAGATCTGTATTGGAAGAAGCTCGTGGAAAGGAATTAAAGCTTGTCACTAACCAGATCTGTTCCAAGTTAATGGAAAGATTAGTATTGTTTGCGACTGATAGACAATTAAAGAATATCTTCAGACAATTTTCTGGACACTTTGTTGCATTAGCACATCATAAATATTCGTCGCATGTTTTAGAGACATTATTAGTCAGAGCAGCTGCATTGATCGAAAAAGAATTAGTTAATGATTTTAAGCAAGATGAAGGTGAAGTTGATGATGAGATAAGCCAAGACAACGACAGGGAAGATGAAGCTGTTGTATCTATGGAAACATTATTTGTTAAAATGTTGGATGAATTTAATCCACACTTGAAGACCATGGTTGATCATCAATATTCGTCTCATGTTTTAAGATTGTTAATCTTGATTATTGCAGGTAAAGAGTTGCCTTCCACAACAACATCAAATTCCACTTTACGTTCCAAAAAGTCTAAGATTGCAAGAAAAATGATTGAGATTAAGGATAATGATGACTTTAATAGGTCATTTCAAACTCCACCTTCGTTCAAAGATCAATTAAGAAAACTTTGTAATAGTCTTGGTTCTAAGGGAGATATGAAACACATGAGAGAATTGGCGATTAATAAGGTCGCCTCCCCTGTTTTGCAATTGCTTATTCAAGTTGAAGGTATAGTAGATAAAGAGAGAACGTTCTGGCATTTAATATTTTTGAGTGAAAATTCGGATAAAAACCCTCAAGAGGAAGCATTCGTTGAATATTTGCTTTCAGATTCAGTAGGTTCACATTTCTTAGAATCTGTTATTAGAAATGGTGGTGCAAGAATGAAATACATTGAAAGATTATACAAGTTATATATGAAAGACAGAGTTTTGAAGTTATCCAAGAGATCAACCACAGGTGTATTTATTATTCAAGCATTATTATTCAAGTTAAAACCCGCCGAAGTTTTATTTATCTTGGATCAAATAATTCCAGAATTGGCCAGTTTAATTTCAATTGATGAAAATCAAAATCTAGAATTAGGTAAGAATATTATTGATGCTTCCATTAGCAGAGATAATTATAGAAGAGAAGAACTTATTGAGCAGTTATTTGTAAAATTTGCTCCTAATTATGACAGACATAATCCAAGCGCTGATACATCTTCAGAATTTTTGGAGAATACTTTACATTTAACTGGTTCTACATTAGGTAATACAAGAGATGATTGGCCAACAGCACAAGAAAGAAGAAGATCATTATTTTTAGAAAAATTGATGGAATACGATCATTCATTTGTTGTCTGTACTTGGTTAAACTTTTTAGCTTTGCCAATTGCTAGGTTTATTCAAATGTGTTACCATGGGGTCTTTTCTCATGTGGTTGAAAATTCATTAGTAGTTATCCCAGCATCAGAAGGAGAACCAAAAAGTGTTCTTATTATCAGAAAAAGGTTTTTGAATTTATTCCAGAATGAAATTGTGAACTTGGCCTGTAATTCGTATGGCTCCCATATAGTCGACAGACTTTGGAATTTCACTGTATTACTTAACATGTATAAGGATAGAATTGGATCAGAGTTAGCTTCAGAATCGCATAAAGTAAAAGAAAGTACTTATGGTAGATTGGTTTGGAAGAATTGGTCTATGGAATTATTTGTCAGAAAGAAATTTGACTGGAAGCTGTTGGTTAAAAATCAGGAAGAAGAATACTTTGGCGTAGGTTCACACGAAGGTCAAAATAGTACTGAAAGAGTGAAAAAGCCTATTGAATTAAAATTTGAGCAAATGATGAAAGAAAAGCAAATGAAGGAGGAGAGAGCACAGAAAGCTGAAGAAGGTTTTAATAAACGTAAGAACAATGAGTTTGAATATGGATATGACAACGATAATAAGAAGGCAAAGATAAGAGGCCGTAACCGTTAGAAATAAAATCTGATATATATGTATTATAGTGAAAATAAATCTAGATTAAAGTCTAATTACATGGGGGTGTTTCTATTTACATCTTCATTCACAATTGTAGTAATGTGGTATTCATTCAAAGTTTTGTCATTAACATGGCTTGGAGAATCAACAACTGTATCAATCCCCGATTGGTTTTTAGGAAACGCAATGACATCTCTAATGCTCGTACTACCAATTAGCATAGTACACAACCTGTCAAATCCTAATGCTAAACCAGCATGAGGAGGACATCCCATACTTAAGGCATGTAATAAATGGCCAAATAATTCATGGTAGTTCCGAATTTTTAAAATCTTTTCAAAAATATATTTTTGCAACTGTGGATCATGGATTCTTCTTGAACCACCACCAACCTCGACTCCATTAATAACCAAATCATAATGCTCACCTCTAACTTTAAGAGGATCTGATGCTAGTAAATCGTAATCTTCTAGCTTAGCCATGGTAAATGGATGGTGCGTTGATTCGAATTTTGTGAAGTCATACTCTGGAAATTCAGCATTATTGCTTTCTGAAATTTCAACAGGATTAAATAACGGGAAGTCAACAACCCATGAGCCAACAAATATTTCCTCTGTATTATAGTTTTCAAAAACATCTCCGGTTGTCCTGTCAAATATTTTTCTTTTCCATTTATTCGGATACTCTGCAATTGCCAATTGTCTGAATTTTCCTAGCGGGGTAGGATTTTCATAAGGTAATTCAGACCTTGTAGATATGGCTAAAATATCACCAGCCTTCAAACCAAGATATTTATGTAATTCAGTTTCATCAAATGCAGCAGTTTTTTGGATAACATTCTTGTCCACAAATTTTTGATACCACTTTTGTGCATCTTCTTCGGATTTAATACCAAAGATTATAGGCTTACGTTTCGAGTAATTATTAGCGTCTGTCAACACACTGGGCACCTTGGATTTAGAAGAATCAAGTGCACCTCTCAAAATACATACCTCTAAAACTGGAAAGTTATCTTTATTTTTTATAGGCAGAAAAAATGTTGTAATATTCTTGAATTTCAAGCTTGACCTTAAATCAGGTTTGTCAATACCATAGTTGCTTAAAGCTTCTATGTAGTTCAATTTAGAAAAAGCCAATGTATTTCTATCTTCGAAATCGATTTTTTCTAAAACATCATCAGAATTCACTTTATACGTAGGTAACATGGCTATTTTGTTCCAAATATTATGTATAAGGTCTTCTACAACGAGACCTACTTGATCGCTATTATTAATGTAACTCATTTCCAAATCAATTTGTGTAAATTCAGGTTGTCTATCAGCTCTCAAATCTTCATCTCTAAAGCATTTTGCAATCTGGAAATAACGAGTGAACCCGGAACTCATAAGGATTTGTTTGTATTGTTGCGGAGATTGCGGTAAAGCATAGAATCTATCATGCAGCCTAGTTGGAACTAAAAATTCTCTGGCACCTTCAGGCGTTGATTTGAATAAAAGGGGCGTTTCAATTTCTACAAAATCATGTTTCTCCACAAATATATTTCGAATCAAATTTGCAACTTTGCTTCTAGTTCTTAAGGCATTCTGATAGAAAGGAGTTCTCAATTGCAAATATCTGAATTGCGGTGGTAAATCCTTTGGTGAAGAGTGCTTTAATTTATCGAGTCTTGCTGCATCTAAATTCGAATGATTCAATATTTGATAATTTTGGACAACTAGTTCCCATTTCTTGTTTTCTTCTCCTGCCTTTGCTTGTTTCAACTGAACAGCCCCACTCACACTAACAGAATCCTCTGTAGTGGTCTCCTTTAATAAATTAAATAATTTGGTTGGAGTATGTTCTGGTGACATCAAGATCTGAGTTATGTCCCCGTTGGAATCTCGGAGTTCAGCAAAACTTCTTGTAGCCATGATTCTGGGTTTTTTGTGAATGTGGCCATTCAAAGTAACATTGACAGACCCTTTTTTCAACATTTCATTTATATCTCGATTAATGTCTCTTATAGTACACGTTGCAACAGGAAAGCTGAACTTCGATAGCGTCTTTTCTTTATTTGGCAATGAACTTATATTATGGGTTCTACGAGAAGCAGATAATGTTCGTTTCAACAATATAGGACCTGTAGAAAGAATCCTACAACTTCCCACTTTCTTACCAACCCCAAGCATATATGAATGACTGAAACTTCCTCTATAACGACTTATACTAGACTATAGTGTCTTCCATAATGCCATTTTTTCTTTATTTGGTATTGGCACATAATGTAACTACCAAGGCGCGTGCATTTGGTTTATCTGTTAACAAGCGGTATGATAGTATGATAGTAATGATCTAGCAAGAGACATAAAATTTCAGTTAATTAAGCAATACTATACGTACATCTGAGACGCATGATTTATTGAATTATCCACCTTAGATATAACTAAATTTCTTTAGAAACAAGTATGATATCTGCATTCTCATTGAGAATACCAAAACCGTTACTTGTATTAATTATACCTTTGAATTTAGTGTTAATATTTGGAATAATTGTTTATGTTGCTGAAATACCTACAGATGAATATGTAGATAGGGATATGATTAGTCTGGGGTTTCGACAACTTACACAGAAGTTTGATTTTGGGTATTTAAATCAGAATGTTTCAGACGTTGATTTGCAAAATGTTGATACTTATAGCACATATGGCTTTAAAATAAAACCCAATAATGTCAAGTTCAAGTTTGTGAACCCCAAGAAGAAGATTGGTACTCCGGAGGATATCCTAAAGAAGAATAAGGAAACATTTGAAGAGGTGATGGCACAAGAAATCCATGAGCCAAAAGATGCAGACCTTCAGAGCATGAGGCCACCATCAAAAAAAGACATCGATAAATACAAGCATGCAAATGCTACAATAATTGCATTGGTACGTAATAACGAGGCCCTGGCTATAACTAAAACTATCCGAAGATTTGAAACGAGATTTAATTCCAAGTTCAGATACCCATATACATTCATTAACGACGAGCCATTTACCGAGAGGTTTATGCAACGAATGCAGAAATTAAGTGACGCCCCTATGGAATTCGTTACAATTCCAAGTGAATTATGGAAGAAGCCATCTGACATTGATACTGAACGCGAGGAGAAGGCTATGCAGCTCTTGTCCGATCAACGGATTTCGTATGCAAAAAAGGGATCTTATCATAATATGTGTAGGTTTTACCTGGGTAATTTCTACAATGTTCCAGAATTGAAAAAATACCAATATTATTGGCGTATTGAACCAAATGTCTTTTTCTACAATGATTTGGAATACGATGTCTTTAAGTATATGGAAGTAACCAAGAAAGCTTATGGTTTTGCAATTAATCTCTACGATATTTCGGAAACTGTCGTATCCTTATGGCCGGAGACTTTAAAATTCTTGAATAAGGGCGATAACTATAAATATGTAAACCCGAATGGAGCATTTCAGTGGCTTTTAGAGAACCAACAAAATCCCAAGAATAATAAAAAGGCAAACGGATATTCTACTTGTCATTTCTGGTCAAATTTCGAAATTGGTGACATGGATTTCTACCGTGGTGAAGCGTATAATGAGTGGTTTAAATATTTGGATTCTACTGGGAACTTCTATTATGAACGTTGGGGAGATGCACCTGTACATTCTATGGGGTTAGCATTATTTGCCGACACCAAGGATATCCACTGGTTTAGAGATATAGGATATTACCACGACCCATACGTTAATTGTCCTAATTCTCCTGACACAATTGGTTGCGAAGCTGGCCAATTTAGTAGATGGGACCATTTGGCAGATCAAAACTGTATGGCTAGCTGGATTGATTACAGTATGGAAGACCCAAGTGCAATTTATTAAACAAAATCCAAATTATGGCATTGAAGTTGGATATAATTATAGAATCTGCCCAAGTTTAACGCCAGAGGATATTTGTATGTTTATTTATTCGTAATAGCTAAAACATTATAGATGATATAGCTAAATTTATACCTGATACTTACGATCAAAACTAAATTTCGAAATACAGAATAATTTTCATTAAATGCGTAGACCATATCTAAGAGACTTAACGAGATTCACTTACTCGAGGTAGACGACCTACGCATGTAATTATCTACCTTTCCATCCATCATTTCGGTTATCTTAATGTACAGGGGGTTATTTCTAATTTTATCACACCATGCAGCAAGATGTGGGTATTTCTTATACAAATCACCCTTTTCCCCCGTAATATCCTTTATCTGCACTTCGTTATCAAAAACGTTCTCGTAGATTGGGAAGCTTAGGATAATATCTGCCCCAGATAACCTGTCCCCGACAAAATAACCTGTCCCCTCCCTTTCTAGTTGGTCTTCCAAATATTGCATATTCAACCTCCATTCGTGAACATAATAGCCATTATTGATTCCTTTGGTCACTAGCTTAACCACACTTTTTGTTCCGAGTGGGGCTATACTCTTCGCTACAGAATTGATTAACAACGCTATCGTGATATGTTGTAGAGTTCCCTCAGTATAATGCAAATAATAATCCACCTTGAGTTGTAAATTCGGGTCCACGGGAGTCAATAAGTTGTCATGATCGTAATTCTTCAACAAATACTGTATTATAAATCCACTTTCGGCCAACTTTAACGATTCTCTCCCATCGCCAAACATGATTTCCAATATTGGAGATTTTCCCGAAGGATGAACCTTCAATAATGAAGATGGACCTCTCCAGGTTGTTGGATGACGTAGGTAAGTTTTGATTTCATATTTTAACCCTAAAAGATCTAATAGCCATAGAATTCTATGTGCTCTTGACTGGTCAAGCCTAAAATAAGAGTTAGCATATTATTCTTAGTCTTCGAATGCTTTTTTCGTATTACTTACCAATGCAAGACAAACTTATCACCATGGTCACCAGAGGACATTATTGTTGCATAATAGAACAAGTAAGGGTAAGTAGAGCCATGACAGATGAATATATTTATACTGAAAAATATGCGGGGTAGATTCGGTTAAGTCCCATAATATTTACGAAGATAAAGGCTTGTGAAATTCATATTAATTAATTCATATAATAAATACTTTATGTTTAACTAAACACAATCCTAAATGGTTATACAGCTTACAATTTCGATGTGCCAGTCTTGGAGTCGATAATTTCGTTAGCCTTGATCAAGTTAGGTTCCTTCTTGATCATATCAGCCCAGGCCTTCATAGTAGGATACTTGGTAACGACATCAAACTTACCGCCAGTCATAGCCTTTGTTCTTTCGAGGTCGCCGAATACATTGTCATATATTGGGAAACTCAAAATAATATCAGCACCGGTCAATTTGTTGCCTACAAAGTACTCACCGTTGCCCTTTTTCAAGTTATTTTCCAAAAAGTCGAGGGCCTTCATTAATTCTGGGCCGTAATATAAATTATTGATCTGCAGCACCACCTTGTTAACCAAAAAGCCAGCCCCAAATGGTGCCATTTTTTTGGCCATGTTGTTGACCAACAACGACACCAAGAATGGTTGAAGACTACCCTCGGCAAATTGCAAGTAGTAATTGACCAATTCTCTTTCATCTTCATCACTAGGAACCAACTTTTGTTCTGTATCGTAATTTCTGATTAAATAGTCAATCATATATCCGGTTTCGGCCAAGATGACTGGCGTGGATCTACCTGGCTTAATGATCTCGATGACAGGTGACTTCCCCAATGGGTGCACCTTGTTTAATTCTGGTGGTGCACGGTAATCCTTGGTTCTTCTGTATACCTTTAATTCATATTCGAGATTCAATTCTTCCAATAACCATAATATTCTGTGAGATCTTGACTTTTCAAGCCTTAAATAGTTAGTATGCAACACTTATAAGCTCGTCTTGTAGTAATAATAACTTCACACATACCAATGCAAAATAATTTTATCTTCTTGAGACATAATACGTTGATTTATCAATTAAAATGTTTTACTAATAAGAATGAAAATTGAAATGCTAAGAATTCGTAGTTGCTTTGCTATTTTATATTCTTCAGTAAATTGCTTATGATAATGACCACTTTATTGCACACACACGACTTTGCTGCTAGATTTTTTTTTTTTAGTACAAGAGATGCCATCAAGGTAATTATTGCAGCTTACAGTTGAAACAAAGTATTATGAGTGAAGTTAATAGAGTTATAAACGGGAACAAGAAGATAAAGACCTTAGTGTTCGATGCCGGTCCGTTAATTACGCAATCTGCGTCTTCATTACAACAACACGCCTATAACTACTACACCACACCTGGTGTACATAGTGAGTTGAAGGATGATAATGTCAGACAGCAGTTATTGATCTGGGACGATAAACTTCAAGTGAGGCAACCCAAGCCGGAGTACATTCAAAAGGTTGTAAGTTTTGCAAAATTGACGGGGGATTATGCTGTATTATCGACAAATGATTTGCATATCATTGCGTTGGCGTACGAGTTAGAATGTGAAGCAAATAAAGGGGACTGGAGACTTAGAAAGTATCCAGGAGAGGTATTGGTACATCAGACGAAGACAGGCGAGAAGGTCGAGATAAAACAAGACGCAGAAAGTAAGGCGGAATCTGAAAAAATTGCAAATAGTGAAAACGATGAATCAAAGCCAGCGGAATCTGAACAAGAAGAATCGACACAAACTGCGGATGCGGGTAAGAAGAAGCCACGTCGTAGAGGAGGTAAGAAACAAAGAGCCAAAAGGGAAGCCCAGTTACAAAACGAATTAGACGAAGAACAAATGGAAGGTGATGAAGCTGCAGCTGTTGTTTCAACTGACCCAGTTGAAGTCTCCGGCAAAGATTCTGTTTTTTCACAAGAGTCATTGAAGGAAGAAACATCAGTAGAAGACGCGGGCGAGAAGTCAGACTTAGATGAAGCTTACAATGAAGAGGATGACGATGGAGACTGGATTACACCCGAAAACTTACAGGAAGAGATGGTAAAGGATACTAATGAACAGATCCAGGAAGCATCCTCGTCAGAGAAACTGGGCCCATTCATTAAAGTTGCATTATCTACCGGCGATTTCGCATGTCAAAATGTTGCCATGCAAATTGGTCTTAATCTAATGAATGCTATGTCCGGTAAGCAAATAAGAAGAGTTCGTAATTACATGTACCGTTGTTACGCATGCTTCCGCTTGACACCTATCCCTAAAAATGGAAAACCAAAGCATTTCTGTCCAAAGTGTGGTGGTAATACCTTGTTGAGGTGTGCTGTCTCTATCGATAATGCTACTGGTAAAGTCACTCCCCATTTAAAAGCAAATTTCCAGTGGTTTAAGAGAGGTGATAGATATACCTTACCTTCTCCATTGTCCAAGAATCAACAAAGATTGCAAGGGAAGGCTGGTTACCAGCATAATAAGCAAAACCGTCATAAAACTTTACAGGATCCTCTTATTTTGAGAGAAGATCAGAAAGAATACGGTCAAGCTGTTAAGAACGATGAATGGCAAAGAAGACAAAATGATAAGATGTTGCAACAATGGATTGGTGGTGGTAGTGCTGATAACTACGTCTCTCCATTTACTACCTTACAAAATATAAGACCTTCAGGCGTGAAAGTTGGAAAAGGTCGTTTCGTCAATTCTTCAAAGGGTAAGAGAAGCTAATTTACGTAGCTCATATGTTTATACGTTCGATGTAATAGAATACTATATATAACCTGTAAATATCACTATAAATACTTCAAGCAAGCACATCATAACAGAACAATCATTGATTATCGCACACCTGACATGTAATTTTCTACACTGCCTAGAAGATAGATAGCCTTATTATCTATAGTTATTTCTCTTGAATTGTTCTAAAGATCAGTGCTTAATGAATAAATATGGCGTCTAATAACTCTACAAGTCAGTTGGCGGCATTGGCGGCGTTTAAGGCTATCAATAATAAAAAAAATGAAGAGCTGCAACCTAATAACAGATCCAGAATACCATTAAAAGTTGACACAACAGCCCCACCACAGACACAAATGAAGGCATTAAACTCGGCTACCAGAGCAAAATCTAGCAATAAGATATCACAGACTCAAGCAGATAAGACTCGAGGCCAAACATCAGAAAGAAAAGACCAGAAAACAACACCAACAGGTTCAAATATGACAAATATTTTCAAAATGCCAAATACACCAAAAACACCTAAAATTAGTAAATCCGCCGAGACACCTAATTCAGTAGGTGCTCTGAGAAGATCATCTACGTATAGCAATTCGTTTGCGGTTGAAAGCCTAGAGAACGAGCCACCTAAAAATGATAATTTTGGTGAGCCTCTATCTACCGTTAATAACCTTGAAAGACGTAAGACCGTTTCACAACATTCATTAAATTACGATCCTCAAGACATGATACGGAATGTGAAAAATTCCATTGGGTCGAAATACATATCGAATGATTTATCTCCGGGTCAAGTAAACACTAAGAGACTATCGACGGGAACTCAACCTAAGGATATGTTAGACCTGGTAAGAAACTCGATAAATTCAAAAACTAAAACCAATTCAAAAAATCAGGAAATGTCACAGAGAAATGCACTTATATTAAATGGAATAAGGGATAGTATTGATCTGAAGAGAATATCGAGTCATCATGACAACAGCACAATATCATTACCTCTAGCCGAGGAGAGGGACAAAATCCTTAAATCAATATCGAAGAGTAACAATCCAGAAGAGCAATTGATGCTTTATGGTCAACCAATATATAATTACTCTTCTTCTTCCTTTGCATCATCGTTTCTGGAAAATGACAACGACCAATTGCGTACGCCAGTGATTATTAGGACTGATATGGATCTTCTTGATCCTGATAGTAACGCATCAATTCAGCACGATGAACGTGAAAATTACTCCAATGAAGATGACGACTTTGAGTACAATGATACCTATGATACTAAGGAAGACAAGGAAGTTTCACCGATTAATATCCCGCTATCACTGCATGCTTGTGCTAGGTTAGGTATTAGTAACAACGATACTCCTAAAACTTTTATGAACCTAAGGATTCAGACTCCCGATAAAGAAGATTCATCGAGACTTAAACCTAAAAGGAAACCTCCACCTGAGATGGATAACGATTCCATTTCCCCAACATTTACGGAACAAAGTGATGGATATCAGACTGAGGGGGATGATAGGATGTCTGATGCTTCGAGTAATAGGACACGAAGACATAGCGTGCAATATAACGATTATGGTGGTTATTCTGATGCATCTAGTAAATCACAAATTAAGGTAAATGACGATAGTGATTATTCCTATTTTGATGAAAGTGATTTAAGTGGGTCTGAGACTCCAAGCGTGGAGAAAATTGACAATGATAAACTGTTTTTAGATGATAGACTCCCAATATTTCCAGATATTAAGGCGAAATCCAGAAAGCTTTTTAGAAATAGAAAATCTAAACCGATTTATAATCTGGATGATCCTGATACATCAAAATCTGATCTACAATCAGCTACTGAAGAGCTCAAAAATATTTCTGTCCCCTCAAGAACATCAACTCCAGTAATGGGCCATCAATCACAACCGGTTCAATTAAAAGCAACGATGAGAACAAACAAGAAAAGAGAAAAGAAATACTCTTTCAATGAGAACAAACCATGGAAAAATCATAGTGAGCTATCATATATTGCTGAGCTGGAAAGAAAGAGATACGAGGGTTTGTGGGTAAGTAACAAAGGATTGTACATTAATTGTGCGGTTTCTAGATTCATTGGCGTTGATTATAATGGCAAACCAGAAATTGAGCTGCAAATTGAGAATCAAGATGCACCTACCACAGCCGCTTTATTATCCTCGAGGACTACGAATGAGGATAATTCTAATGTCGTTCAACAAAATTTCCATAATCTATTATCAGCAGAAACATCACAACTAATTCACGGAGTTGTAGTAAAAAGAATCTGGAAAAGAAGCAGATTACCTAAAGAAACACTAGAAGCTATCTGGGATTTGGTTGATTTTAGGAAAGATGGAACGTTAAACAAACCTGAATTTTTAGTAGGGATGTGGTTAGTAGATCAATGTCTTTATGGAAGAAAGTTGCCAAAAAAGGTTGATGGTACAGTATGGAATAGTCTTGGGAATGTTGGCTTGAACGTAGTATTGAAGAAGAAAGGCAGACGTTGAAATTGAAATTGCATTAGTATAAAAATTTATAGACTTAATAGATTACGGAACAATTTCATGTACATCTCGGATCCTCAGTAGTACAATCAATTTCTTTATTTCTCAGATTATGTATGCTACTTGATTTTATAATTACACGAATTTAAGCGCACAAATTAATTTTATTGATTCAACTATTTCATTAGAGGTCAAGAAGATAACTAAATTGCAGAATGAATCTCATGGACATGCTTTCGGAGGAAGCACGAGATGATATTTATCAGAGAAATGACATGCAATCAGTATTAGATGAAAATGATCCACTAACTGAAACTACTGATTCAGTCATTACCCAACCAGAAAATGGCGTATATTATTTACCTTCCGTCCTCACCCAATTACAAAAGGATTTAACGGAGACTGTGCTTCATATATTTAGCTTAGACTTACTCGATGAAATACGTACAAAGAGAGAAAGGAGTAGCATTAATAGTTTGCTTGATAATACGGGCCCCGAATTTGATGCAATGAATGATACGCACAGTGAAGCGATGAATAAATACGATAAAGTAAATCTATTATTTGAACAGCTAAGACTCATAACTAAACATCCTTCATTATTAGTTGACCATTTTATGCCAAAGAAATTATTATTACTGGAAGTGAACGAAAGATTGGCAAGTTTATCAGGAAAGTTTCAATTGTTCAACAGACTTCTTGATTCATTTATTGACAACAATATTCTGAAATACGAAAGTTTAAACAATACTGAAAATAATGACTTTCATATATTGGTTGTGGCAGATAATGTCAAAGAATTAGAGCTCATCGAAGGGCTAATTATAGGTAAGAAGTTGCATTACAACAATTTGAGTAGTGAAAGATTATACAATGATAACAGTGGAAAGCGTAAGTTCAAGCAAGAGGTAGATAATATAGATGGTGAACCGGGAAGAAAAAGGAAACACCCTTCGGCAACTACATATACAAAGAAAAGTGAACATTCACTTTGTTTATCTTTAGCTACATCGCAACAATTGTACAATAATTATTCAGCTTCATTTGAGAATCTGCAAGTCAATTTAATATTTTCATTTGATTTAAACCTCGATACCCAAACCCCTAGTATAGAACTCATAAGGTCCAACAATTTGCCGAACAGACCAGATACATTATTGGAATCTGACGCGATTCCGTTAAAAACTCCTGTTTTTATACCAATTTTAAATTTTTCAATCGAACATATAATGCTTCAAATGCCTCAAAAGAAAGCGAATAATAGCTTTAACTTGAATAATTCCAAAGATAGCCCAAATTATAAATGGAAGCTTCAAATATTGAATGCATTCGCTGTTAATAGGCGCGAGGCGTACGAATATCATGATCATGACTTCTTCTTAGAGAATTATGGTAGCAATATGTCAGTTTTGTTTGAATGGATTTATACGTGGGATATTATGAGATTTCCTTTTGAAGATAACAATGCAATGATGAAATTCAATGACAGGTTGATGTTAAGCTTTACCGACGATCAACTAACTAGGGAGCTTCATATTAACTACTTGCATAAATTTGGCTATTTTATCGAGGATTTATGCAAAGATGATATGGAGGTTGATGAAAGCATAAACGAAATAAAAATTGATCACGAACATTACAAAATAGAAGTATTTAACTACAAGACGTTTAAATCAAAGTTTGCTCAGCTCATATATGACCGTGTGTGCCAAATTGAAAGAGCGATTGACATAAAGCACAAGGAAATATTGCCCTCATTGAGACAGGCTGAAAGCTTGAGACAATCAACTATCGATGAAGACGAGGAAGCAATAAGTAGTAACTATAGGAAATTACGAAAACTAAATGATGAAGCGAATTTCGCTGACAAGAAGATGGGTAGAGCAGAATCTGATATAGAAAAGTTTCAAGAGCACAAGTTGCAACTGGAGTTTAAGTTACAATTCTTGCGTAATAACTTAGTGGACGAAGTTAAAGTTGAGGAAGAGCTAAATAAGACTTTATCAGAACAGGAAAAGCTTATTGAAGAATTGGATAAGGAATGGGCTAACACTTCGACAGAGTATGAAAAGTTATGCGAAGAAAATAATACCCTGAGTGTGAAATATCAAAATAGTTCTACAGATGCAGTTCAGTTATCTTCTAAATTGATAGCCTTAAGAGACGCAAACAGTAAGTTAGAGGGAAAATTAAATGGCGCTGGTATACAACTATTACCTTCGTTGATTAATAAGGACGAACTCATTAACCATGAGGTGGAATTGAATAAATTGAAAAGCGAAAACCAATTTATGTTACGATTCTTTGATGAAAAACTAGACAAATTAATTAAAGAAAGAACATCACTAATGGATAGTACGTCTAATGGTTCCAGTAGCAGGCCTACCAATAGAGTAAGTAGAGCGTCTACGCCATTTTGAATATATCTTATTTAGTCAAATTACATAAATCCGATGAATTGGCCCGAACTCACCGAGCTACATAAATTCTTTTTGTATCCTGTAAAATATTATCTACAACTAAACACAGAAATTGATAATTGAACTCTGATATATAGATCAAATGCATGCATTATTTGAAACTGATTGGTTCTTGGATAGCAAGAAGTATGGAACTCCATGTATACCAAAAAGTTTTAATGAATTTATGTATTTAGTGGAAATCAATGCGTTCTATACGTACAACAAATTGAGAGATTATATTAATACCTATTATATAAATGCATATTGTGGCGTATGGGGATACTTGGCTATTATACGTGATGCAGTATTCATCTATTTGATGTATCTGTATATGAGCCAAATGGTTGTGCTTATTAGAGGCCGTGGTATGATTGCTTCTATTAGAATATTTATACACGCTATAAGTAAACGAGGTTTTCAATTTTTACTCTCCATCCCACCTATAAAGAAAAAGATCGATCAAGAACTATCAGAAACTACCAAGAAAATTGAAGAGGAGTTGATGCAGAATGATGAAAGTTTAATGCAATTTAAATCATTGCCAGAAAAGGGATTGGATGCTACAATAGTGAAAAAGGAGTTGGACAGGTTGCAAGACTTGAAGCACTCTGATTGGTACAATGGTAGAGTAAGCGGAGCTGTGTATCACGGAGGGAATGAATTATTGGATTTACAATCAGATGCGTACCACAAGTATTCCATTGCTAATCAGCTACACCCTGATGTATTTCCAGGTATTCGTAAAATGGAATCCGAAATCGTATCTATGGTTTTGCGCTTATTTAATGCACCAGAAGAAGGATGTGGGTCTACTACTTCAGGTGGTACCGAGTCCTTATTATTGGCAGGTTTATCTGCAAGGGAGTATGGAAAGTTCTATAAGAATATTTCTAATCCTGAAATCATTGCACCAATAACTATCCATGCTGGCATTGAGAAGGCCTGTTATTATTTTGGTATGAAATTACACAAGGTTGACTTGGACCCTGTCACATTCAAGGTTGATGTTAATAAGGTTAAGAAATTAATTAACGGAAATACTGTTTTATTAGTAGGATCGGCTCCAAATTTCCCACATGGTATTATTGACGATATTGAAGCTTTGTCTAATTTAGCAGTTAAATATAAAATTCCTTTACATGTTGATGCTTGTCTTGGTTCATTTATTGTCTCATTTTTAGAGAAATCGAAAGTTCATGGTGATAAACCAATTCCAAAGTTTGATTTCAGGTTACCGGGGGTTACTTCAATTTCATGTGACACACATAAGTATGGATTTGCTCCTAAAGGTTCTTCGATCGTAATGTACCGTAACTCTAAATTGCGTCAATGCCAGTATTACATTCTGACTGATTGGACAGGTGGTATGTATGGATCGCCTACTCTAGCAGGATCAAGACCTGGCGCACTCATGGCTGGTTGCTGGGCAACTTTAGTTAACTTTGGCGAGGATAATTACGCCGAGTCTTGTCGTACAATAGTCGGAGCTTCAATGAAATTAAAGTGTGCGATTAAAGAACATGAGATGTTAAGTAAATACCTAGAGGTTATTGGGGACCCTATAGGATCAGTGGTAGCATTTGGGGTTACTAAAAACTATAGAAGTACGCTCAGTATCTATAAAATTGGCGAGTGTTTGAGCTCTAAAGGTTGGCACTTTTCTACATTGCAGAATCCTGCCGCATTACACTTTGCACTTACCAGATTGACCGTTCCGGTTATCGGTGAATTAATATCCGATCTAGTAGAAGTGACAAGTGCCGCTCTCAAGGATGAATCGAATTCAGAGAGTGAAATTGCCGCCTTATATGGTGTAGCTGGTAGTGTTAAGACTACGGGTGTGGCAGAAAGAGTCGTCGTTGCGTTCCTAGATACCTTGTATAAAATATGATATAAATGAATGCTTATCATTATATATACTTATGAACACGTTTTCTCCTCAATAAGATTATTATTATATGTTTTCCTTATGCTATATACTACTTGTTTAATCTATGCTAACCTACAATAGTTCAATTCTGATATATATGTCTTAATCGGGTAATTGGTGAAATTTTTTACCGCGGTGATGAATCATACTGATAGCACAGTCATATATGACCAAAACTATCTATCAAATTTACTGTTTTTGTTTTTTATGAAACATTCTATAGATACTATTATAGACAATAGAAAGCATAAAAGGCACATATTAATAATATAGAGAATGTTTACCTGTTCTCAATTTTCGTTTATATCAAGTTCCTTGAGCATATTATCATTATCAAGTTGGGTATGGGCACAATTACCTCAAATATATTGTAATTATAGAAACAAATCAGCAGAAGGGATATCGCCTCTATTCTTATTATTATGGTTCATGGGAGATTTCTTGAGCTTCACTAGTTGCTTGCTTAACGATGTTGTTTTGAAATTCCAAGTTTACTTGAGTTTGTTTTTCTTGTGCAATGATGTTACATTGTGCTACCAATATTATTACTATAATAGCGTATACCCTAGAAAGTATGGCAATATCGAGAATTTGGATACAGAGGAAAGAAGTAAGGGTGATGAGACCATGGTTAATACAGACATAAAAGCATCTGAGGATGACCCAGTTAGGGCTAACAATGCATCTGTACATACAACAGCCAATGCAATTCATATTAGATCTTCAAACTCCAATTCAAATAACAAGGCACCATCTCATACATTGGTGCAATCTATATCATCATCGGCATCATCGAATAATAATAGTTATAGTTCAATCAACGATAATCAACAATACTTGAAGACGTTAGCTATTGGATCTATATTAAACACATCAGTGGCAGCGGCAATGCCAGTTTCCATGGGAACAATGGCTGATGACACTCTGTTTTCTTCATCAATAAATAAGGAAGTATTGGGAGTATTTTTGGCCTGGAGTTGCACGTGTGTTTATGTTGCCTCTAGATGCCCACAATTATACAAGAACTACAAGAGAAAATCAGTAGATGGAATTTCTCCTATATTATTCGGATGTGCATTAGTGGGGAACTTAACTTACACATTATCCATTTTGACAAGTTGTGATTTTGTATATGGTGATGCAAAATCCAACTTTTTTGTCAAGGAACTTCCATACATATTAGGAAGCTCGGGCACAGTTGTCTTTGACTTCTTATATTTCTATCAGAGATTCTTATACAAAGGTGCTGGAAGAAATACCACTGTCATGAGTATGGATGATTGGGATCACATCAACCATTCAAACAATAATCATGAAAATTCGGTTTTATTATAAGTCAAGCAAAGCATATTCACAATACCCTTAGTAAATTCTGGTCATCTATGTAGAGTTGTCATTTCTACATATCATTTTGTACATAGCTAGAAGAGAAGAGAATATAATATACCATAATATACCATTAAATAGTCGTCTATCACGTGAATATATTCAAAAATATTTTCCGTTAATATTGAAAATTATTGACTATCAGGCTTATCATCTAATGAACTTTAGCTATATTTAATACTGCCATCAACTTGATATTACCTAAACTGACCAAGTCACATATGAATAATTTGAAAAGAGTTGGAAGGTATGGTTGTTCAGTACGATGTAATGGGTTCATACATAATTTGCGCCATTTCGCTACATCACCGAGTATCGTCAACCATACTTTAACCGACCAACCCTTTAGTGTACCAAAAGCAAGAATACGGCCACATATATTTACCGGGAAGAGCAAAAGAGATGCCATAAAGTACACGGATTTGCCGATAGATACATATCCTAATCCATTGTTCAGCATGAGTAAAGAAGAAATCTTAGAATTGAATAGTCAAAGCTACTTACATTTATTAAATGTACCATATAAATCAATATCAGAGACAGATAAATTTTGTCTTAACATAATAGAAATAGCTAATGAGCTTATAATACTGGATACTAAGAAAGTGACGAAGTTGTTGATCAACATCAAAGATACAGATATGACAAGCATAATAACGAGTACCTTGAGAAAATACTTTATAAATGATAGAGTGAAAAGTTCGATATTAGAATTTATGGATTCTCCTATCAGTGGAAGCTTTCGTGAGGGGTTCTTTAACAATATATCGCATATATTAGAGTTGCAAGATAAATCTGACGATCAAAAATCTGAAATTTTATTAAGCTATTTGAATAAACTTGCGTTAGTAGGTAGTGTTAACAAAAAGCCACTAGTTCTTAACAAAGGATTTTATGAAAAAATAATCTCACTAATTCCAGCAACACGCTATGCAGAGTTTTATTCATATTTGCTTAATTTAAATATACAAACTTATGCAACTCAGCAACTTGATAACCTAAAATATAAATTGATAATGGGATCAAATTTGGAGAAATTTGTTGTTAGAACTGGTTGGATGGATTCAAAATGGCATGATGTCCAAAGACCTACCTTTGATAGTATTCATCAAGAAAAAATGGTACAGTTTTTTTCGATAAAGGACTTGAAAACCTTTGCTTTATTTGCAATTAAAAAGGAGGATGTTGTCGATGCTACCTTATACTTGAATTTGATAGTATCTAAATTTGAAGGGAAATGTAAGCAACGAATGGAACCAGGCTTTAATCAAAGACTGATAGAGGCGACGTTACTGGATGATATCCAGTCTGTTCTAAATGTTATACTTAACTATATTATGGTATTTAAAGGTTCTCAAAGCTGTATTAAAGTATTAAAGTATATGGTTAAAAATCATTTGGATGTTAAATTTGAGAATCTTTTAACTATAATGATCAACTTACGGGCTCAAGGCTACTACCAAGAAGCACTCCTACTTATGAATAACATTCACTTGAAAAGTTTAAACAATACCCAGTTGTTGCATTTAATAGAGGAAATCTTACAATTAATTAAAGAAAAATATCCTACATCACCAAAAATTCTCATTGGTTATGTTACTTCGATGTTTAGCGGAAATCAAAAAAGCATTGAAGATAATCTGGGTCTTACACTTTTAGACGACCTTAATTTGCTTTCAGTTGTGTATTCCGGAGGAGAAATAGGTAAACTTTCACAATCATTATCTATAGTTCAAAAAGCGAATGTTGACAATAGCTTAACAGGTTTTGAATTTACGCCTAACGGATTAACACAAGTATATGGAATTATATTAAATTCGCTCCCCAATTCTCAAATAACTCCTGACTACATTTTTAAATTATATGTGACATATATACTGAAGCTAATGGCCTCAAGAGATTCTACAACGATCGGAGAAGGAGCAAATCAGCAGCATGTTTTCCATGAAAATAATTTGAACGATCACATTATTACCTTATTCATGAAATATCTATTAAAGTTGAACCCCAACTCAGCAGACATGGAATTGGTAACCACTGAAACTAACTTCGAAACAGCTAAAGCCATCATAACTGATTTTCTTACCAATGTTGAAATAAAGAGAAACAATCGTTCCGTTTATTTGTTCGATTTGCTCATCTATTCTAGTTTACTTGTTCATCAGGATTACGCATTTGCCTCAAAGATGATCAGAATCTCCCGAGCCTATGGCCTCCCATTCACGTTTAACCAAATATATCCGTTCATCATGTTTCATTATTATAGAAATGAGTACAAGCAAGCTGAATTGTGGTATCGCGAACTAGTTAAACATGGCGTGAGATCTAAAGCTTCCCCCACGAAAAATCTTTTCAAAATTGCTCGTGAATTGAACTGGGATGTCACTGGTTTTGTATACCGTAAATTTGGTATCTATAGAAACTACAAGAAGCGGGAAGAATTAGCAAAGCTTCAAAGAGACCCTGTATTATTTATAGAAGACAGCCAAGTCGAAGATGAAGTTACTGAAGAATTAATCGATGTTCCATCCAATCATCATAACGATTTCAATTTTGGTGACGAATTATCTTCTATTCTTCATCAGGCTGATCTTACAAAAGGATTATAAGTATCCTTCATTTATACTTGCATTATTACAGAAGCCACTATGAGCTTTTATGTATATAGTTATTAATTGATTAATGAATTGCAAAATACTGCATACAAACACTTGACATATTTGTTGATGTTTTGTCCGAAAACGGTAAGCTAATTCTTGCATCAGCCAAAATTTTTGCAAATACACAAAATACAATTAAACAGCTTATCATTCCAAAACAAAGTAAAAAAGTAGTGGAATTGATCGATATAACTGGTATTTACTCTAGTAATTAAGAGAGTGAATTAATTTAAAAAGAAAATAAACTTCTCTATATCAATATAAAAAACAGTGAAGATCCCAATATTGAACATAGCATAGAATATAAGGATGAGCTTTTTAGAAAGCACGAATCATCATATACTTCCGGAGTATAGTAACGGACAAAATATGAGTGTATCTCATTGGAACAATGGAAACATGGACGATAATATGACCGATTTAAACGAAGAGTTGCCTATTCAGACACCAAGTAAGCCTGTATCAAGGATGCCTTCCAAAGTTCATGACAATCATAGCAATATGGAAGAAATGATGGATTGTGAGTCAACGTTGGCAGCAGACTCACAAGAGCCAGAGAGGAATGAAGTCGACACAGCCATGACATCAAAGGATAGACATTTGGATATCATTGCGATGGATGTTAACAATACTATCCAAGAGCTCAATAAGATATACAACCAAATAGGGTATTCGACAACAGAAATATCCATAAAGAAGTCGGAAATATTTACTGTAATTGAAGATACTATAAGCAATTTTACGTCTAGTTTACAACGGGAGAAGAATAATATTGAAAATGAATGTGAATGGTTACGACAACAGATACGAATAATATTAGCCATGGTGAATGACAACAACGGAGAAAAAGCTCTATCATTAACAGAAAGAGGAATAGTATTCAGTAATAGAACAATGTACGAACAAGGATATAAGGATGATATACTAACTAAGTTGGCCAATATACAAAATAGAAAACAGAATTTCTACGCAAATTCTCCCTTCAATATTACTTCTACCGGGATACCACAGACGGATTTCTCATTCGAAAGTCAATATGAGTATATGCTTAACAATATCCCTGAGTTATCGTTATTACAACTCAAGAATAAGTTGAATTCTACCTTCCTAGAAGTTTTGAAGATATTTATTAGGTGTTTTAAGAAACTAAATGATCATACAATCACATATCTCGATTTTCATGACGCTATAGGCGAGTATTATTCGCCAGACGCCAAAGTTATGATACTAAAGACTTTGCCAAGCAGGGAAGAGGCAGAGCAACATAAGGTATTGATAGAACAATTCGAGTCGACTATTAAATATCTCAAATTATCAAAGAAGGATTCTAAGGTTGAACCAATAATGAATTTAAAGAGTAAGAATGGTGATGAGTTTGCAGTAATCATATCTAGTCCTCGCAAAGCGGATGCAAAAACCAATAATACATCCCTGAGTACGGGCAATAACCAGAATGAAAATACGGAATCAGGTACTGAGAACCCGATGAACCAATTACGAGATTTGAACTATAAAATTGTACGAGTAATACGAAGTTTGAAGTTTACAAAAATTACTAATGAATTCTTGTCTAACATCCAGACAGAAATAGAACACTGTGAAATTGAATTTAACGATAGAAACGATCAAATGAAAGCGATAATTAATAAGTGCTTTGAACATATAAATATTTTGAATTTAAATGAAGAACAAGTTATTAATATCCAAAAGCAATACGATATAACCGATAGTAAAAATGGTTCAGCAGGAAACGATGGCTACTTTGATATAGAGACTCTCAGATTCATACAGACTAACCCGAAAGAATTTGGTCTTAATGATAACCATTTAAATTTCGTGGGGAAATTCGCTGATATATTGCAAAAGATTAGGGATGCCAAACAAATGAAATGGGATTACTATTTAACATCATGCAAGTCCTTATGGACTAAACTAGGAGAAAGTAATGAGTATATTTCTACTTTCTTAAATGCAAATAGTTCCTTGACAGATATTTCATTGATGAATTTCAAAATGGAATTAAATAGATTATACATGAGGCGGTCCGAATTCATCGAGAATTTCATAATCGACAGCAGGATGGAGATTGAGGAGTTATGGAATAAAATGTATTTCGCTGATGATCAGAAGAAATGCTTTAAGCACTATAACTATGATGTTAATGATGATGATTTAGACAAGGAAACTGTTTTGAATGAACATGAAGTAGAATTGTCCAGATTAAAAAAGGAATATGAATCGAAAGAACACATTTTAAAAATGTATACCCAGTTGAATGATTTGGTCAAGGATCAAAATTTCTTGAAGGATTCTTCTAAAGATTCTTCTAGATTATTAAGTAAGAATTCGTGCAAAATATTACTCAATGAAGAAAAGATAAGAAAAAGAATAATCAAGAATATGCCGAAATTGGTAGATGGTTTGAAAGCTGATGTTATTAAGTATAATCACGAACAATTAAGTTCTGGCAGTAAACCATTTACAATAAATGGGGAAGACTTTTTCGAGAAGCTATTGATTATTGAATCTGAACAACTGAACCAAGGAACCAATCGAAACTCAAGGAATAAATTCCGTAATAATACATCGGAGTCCCCAAAAAAGATCAGCAACAACCCTAAGTCTTCGCCATTAAAATCTACAGGTAGATCGCCTATAATCCAGGCCAGGGGTGGATCAACTACAAGTTCTGTGAATAGAACTAGGGGGCCTTCACCTTACGCAAGAAAATCCCCATTAAGAGTATCACCCTTGAGAAATCAACAAGCAATCAAAAAGCCAATCAATAAGCATACTAAAGCGGCTCCACCAAAGTCATTCACAACAATTCACCAGAATAGCAAGTTTGCAAATGCTATAAATTTGAGCTTAAGTAGTCACAGTGATTCAACATCTAGTTCAAGTCTCGAGAGTCCAATTAGGACAGCTTCAAGAACGAATTCAAATATGACCAAATTTATGGATGCACGCTTACAACCATTGAATTCACCTTTGACTTTCAACAACGACGAGACAATTCGAATCTTCCATGACAATGATGACATAACTAACCATTCACACATTTCTAGATTATCTCCATTAAGATTCAATACCTCATTGAATATTGATAATGGTGTTAACAATAAATCAGAAAAAGTCGATTTTACACCAATACAAAAATATGGATTTATTGATAGTTCTTATATTGATGATAGAAAAAAAAAGGATGTGAGGGTAAATAAATATGCCTTATCCCCCATTAAGGTTATAGCGATCGATGACGATAAAGAAAACGAGGATACGAATGCAATGACATCAAAGAATATGACTTGCGATAGTTCTACAATTATTGGGGATGACTACCAAGCATGGAGAGACGAAAGAATACGACAACTAAATAGTTTAACTTAGTGATAAATTGTACTATAGCATGTATTATTAATTTATAAAGAGACAAACTATTGTATTATTTACATATATAGAATAGACAATGTCAATAATAGACAACAAGATGATTGTTTTTGTGAATAGAATTAACCTCTTTCAAACGTGCGTCAAAATATATCCTTCGTAACGAATCAGGGATGTTGAAGATACTTAAATCATTTTCGAAAGGGTTTTGAAGCAAATTTAATATTTCCAAACATGAAGGTAAGTCTATTATTATATTTTCTTCGATAGTAATTTCATTCCCACAAGCTATTAAAGTCTTTAAGTTCCGGGGAAAATTAATATTTGATAAGGATGTAATTGTGTTTAGTTGAATGTCCATGTATTCAATCGTGTCAGGGAATTCAACTCCTTCCAACGAAACAATTTCGTTGCACGATAAATTTATGTATTTTAAATTTGATGGCAACCACAGCCTATTCGTAGGTAATTGTACTATCATATTATAAATCAAATCCAACGACCTAAGACAGTCGGGGTATTTTAAACTATTTATATTTTGCAAGTTATTTGTACTTAAGAAAACAGTTTCCAAGCTTTTAAACGTACTTAGCGTAGAATTTAATAAATCACTTATTTCGTTTCTTTCCCTATCGACATAGTTTTGCCCTTTCACTATGTTTAACGTCGATAAATTATGAGATAAATCTTCAGAATCCAATAATCTTTGAAGAAATCGAACCTCTTGCTTCTCTGTACCTATTTCATGATCTTTATTCCCGAGGTCCATATATAACTCAAATTTTGTAGCTTGCCTGAAATAATCACTATGTTGCCGAAATGCACTTTCAAACTCATTTAAGAAAGATTCTTCTTCTTCCAGGTTCCGATTATGAGGATTAGCTGTAAAAGATAGGACAAATCTATGAGGCTTTATACGTTCATAAATAAAATTTCTATTCGTAATTAATCCATAAAGCTTTCCTTGATCGACCACTTCGTATGGTTTCTTGTAATGCCGGCTTTTTAAAAACGAACGACTGGTTTGGTTTCTGTATACAATAACTCTGCCGTAAATACTAGCGTCGATTAGTTTAGCCAAAATGGTACCGCTGGTTGTAATCTCTCTAACAATGAAGCATTCGGAGATAGTTAAGAATGATAAGATTTGAAGAATGATTTCATCCGGAAATTTTAGAATGTCGATATTCGATTCGGATGTGACTTTACCAGACAGTACTTTTCGACGTTTAATATGTGGATTCATCATCCCTTCTATATCAATGTTCGAACAAGTGATTAAAGGTAAAATTATTGCAACTTCGCATTTTGCAATTTAACAGATTGCTTATTACATAAAATCATAATAAATAATTTACTTATTAATTATTAAATAACTTTCCTATATATTATATACGAATTAAGTGTTATTAGATTCTTCCTCTTCAATAATTAAAGATTGTAAGTTTTCTGCAGTTTGAGATACAGAATTCTTATTCTCAGTGTTATCATCACCATCGTTGTCATCATCATCGTCGTCATCATCATCATCGTCATCATCGTCGTCATCATCATCATCATCATCATCATCATCATCATCATCATCATCATCATCATCATCATCATCGTCATCGTCATCGTCATCATCGTCATCCATAATTGCTTCTTCGTTATCATCTTTCTTTTCTTCATCTTCAGCTTCATTATCTTCTTCATCTTCTTCATCTGGATAACCACCCAACTTTAATACGATTCGATTGACAATCTCATTCCAATCCATCATACCACCCATTCCTATTTCACCATAACTTCCCACAACTTTCTCTACAGGTTTCAAGAATTCTATCCATGGCATTTCTTCTGAAATTAATCGTAACTGCCTCTTAGTTGTAACAGCATTATATGACGCACTAACCATAGAAGGAGCTAGCAAAATAGGAAATGAGGTATTCCATGCTCGTATAACATTGGTTAATAAGTTATCACATAATCCTAATGAAATCTTAGATAAAGTGTTAGCAGTTAAAGGTGAGACGATTAAGATATCGGCCCAACGACGTAATTCGATATGCAAAACAGGATCCAGTCTTGTTTTCCAGGTATTCCATTCATCAGAATCTCTCCAAACGCGGATCCTTTTATTATTTTCTAAATGATGCAACATCTCTTGAGGAATAAAATTCTCACTCGATTTAGTTAATATTATCTGGATCGATATTTTATCCGGCGTATATATCTCGACCAACTTGTTTATTATTAGTTTAATTTTAATCGTAGACAAAGCACCACATACACCTAATAATACATGCAATTTGCCATCATCTTGAGGAAGTCTTGGATCTATATTGCTATTTTGCTCGTTAGGTCCAAGCACACTGTCTATACTTGGAGGTGCAAATAAATTCAGATCATTTCCTTTCTCCTTTTTGGAGGATTTCCTTGTGCCGTTAGCTGGTAATGAAGCAGGAGGGTAATCACTAGCAGAGCTGCTTCTTGATCTATTTATTGCTTTTCCCGGTTTTACAGTTTCATCGACATAAAAATGAGCGTGAACCGATGGAACCTTATGATGAGCGCTTTGCGATGGAGGGTTCGATACATAGTCCAAACTAGTTAACGAATTGTTGGACCCCGTAACATGGGATCCTGCTGGTGATGAAATTGGGCTTATATAATGATTGAAGTTGACACTCGATCCTGGCTCCCGCACCAGGGGAACATTGAAAGACGGTTCATGGCCCTGCGGGGGTATTATTGAAGTTGCACTCTGATTAGCTACTTTTTCCTTCTCTTTCAAAACTGCACCTCCCGCCGGAATCGTTTCCCTTTGCTGGGTAATATTTGGAGTAGACATCGACATTGAATTTCCCAGAATTGGCGATGAAGATGCAGCCTTCTTCGTTGCGTTATTATTATTGCTGTTATTTAATATAGGTGGTGGCGATGGACATCTCAAATTCGATATTGCTCTGACAAACGGCGGTGGATCTTGGGGGGTCGAGGATGACTTTGATTCGCTATTGGTATTTTGTTCCTTTTTAATTTCGTTTTTTGACAATTCTGCGTCCTTACGATTTGGAGCACCATTTTCTGAAACCATATTGTAAGATACCCCTTCAATTAGCTATTTATTCTCTTCTTAAAGTTTACTAAAACAGTTTTGTAATCAAACATCTTTTTTTTCTCGATTCAAAGCTGCTTTAACGCTTATGTAATAAATTGCGGCGAGTATGTAAAAGAATCAGGTACTTTTGCAGCTTATGTTTCTACTGGTGACGACAATTAGGTGCTCTAGACTTTCACGAAGGCTACATATCTATATAGAGGTGAATGGTAGTAATAGAAATATGTAACTTGTGTATCCTAAAAAGTAAAAATAGGAATTTCAAGACAGAATGTAAATATCTTGTGCATATGCCTATTTGAAGCGATTGGCTTAGTTATTATTGTTTGACAATTAGGAAGCATATGTTTACGGGAGGGAAAGTTTAGTCGTGTCATATATCACATTAGGGAAAACGATATTATATTCACTAGAGAATAGTTAATACTAAGAAATAAAAGTTACAAAATAAAAGTTACAATTAATACATCAAAGTTAATATACAGTCGGACTACTCAATTAGTTCGATGACAAACCCAAAGATCTGAAGGAGTTGACTAGCTCCCTTGCCTTTTCATCGTCACTTAGTTGTGGTGTATCGACGCCCTTTCTAGAGGTTCTAGTGCTCTCATTGGGTGGGCTTGAATGAATTTTGTTTCTCGGTATGTCGTGCCGAGAGGCGTTTGAAGGGGGCCAATTTTGGGATTGAATATGTCTATATCCATTCAAGGGGGAACTAGTATAGTTTGATGGCTGGGGAGGATGATGATTTGGACCCAGAGGTGGATATTGTGGATGACTAGGCATGGGGCCAGGGTAGTTCATGGCAGGGTAATACATCGGGTTGTTGTAGTAGACAGGGTAGGGTAAATAGCTATTAACCATAGATGGGTAGCCTGTGTTGCCATAGTAAATCTTTTGTTGAAACAGATTTCTTTCAAAAGCAAGGCTACTTATGGAAGGTTCCTTAAAGTTACCTCTATTATTGTCGGTGTTCAATTGCTGCAAAATATAATTATTAAAGTCAGGAAATTTATCATAGCGAACAGTTAAGGACCGGCTTTCGAATTCAACATTATCAAAATATTCGATTAATTTATCCAGCGATTCTTTATTTCCTGTGGTCACTATTGCAAAGCCCCTGCTCAATCCTCTAGGCGGTTGGGTATTCGGGTCATCCATGCGTCCACCAATTGAGTGATCAACATTGCCAGATATAAACGAAGACAAGAATTGATAGTTATTGAGCTTGTTTAGGTTAACGTTAAGACCAGAATTGGGTGTAGTGTTAGAATTATACTGGGACGTCAACAGTTGCATGGGAATTTCCACTCGCAAGATTTGTATATTGTTCTTTGGCTCTATTTCATGACACTTCAGGACTAAGAAATTTTTCAACGTTGTCCATGTAGAAGAAAACGGAATATTTCCTATAAATAGTCTGCACGGATTAACTTTTATCGACTGTCCTTCGTCATTTTTGACCACTATGAATTCGCTTGAGGAAGGAAGGTTGCCATCATTTGTAACATCCGATTTGCTACCATCAGAATCATTCGCATTTTCGTTGACAAGGTTTGTTATAAAAGATGGTAGCGGCTTGGACGAAGAAGTACTATTTCTTGAATTCCTTCGAGATTCACTAGATTTACTCGATCTTCTTGATATATACGAATTAGGATAACTGTTTTGATGTTGTGCCTGATACATCTGTGCTGAATGCTGTGGAGAAGGCATGTAGTTGTAGTTCATGGGCGCAACAGGGGTAAACGCATAGTTAGAATAGTAGCCATTATAATAGGAATTATTTCTGTCCAGTGAAGCATAGCTCAGGTTATCATACGTATCATTTGGAACAATTTTAGCTTCCAATTGCTTCAGTAGCCATTCGTAACCATTCATGATTTCGATTAATCTAACCCCAAAGTCCCAATGCAGAATTTCAATAATTGCAAAACATTTTTGATTATCATTATGAACATTATTATTATCGAATTGCACAATTTTATATTGATTTAGCTGCGGACTATTGTCATCAAAATTACTCATAATAATTGAGTCCAATAAGTTCCTCAAATGGGATTCATTTACATCTAATGGTAAGTTTGAAAATCTTACGAAATATGAATAATTGTATGAACTGGGATAAAATGGATTAGCATTTTTGTTATATTCTGTATTTGAAATATTTGAAGAATTCTCTCCATCATTTGAAGACATATTCAAATCACTTCAGCTCTATATTCAATGTGTATATTATTATTAGCAGTTACGTCTTAGATAAGGGGCTTTCTTCTCATTTTAATTTTTCTTATCAATCTTTTCAATTTTGTGATTTTTAAATTTTGCAGCTGTTGTCCACAATTGCATTCATACTAATGACAATAGTTATGTTACAATTGTACTAGATAGACATCAAAGAATATCATTAATCTTAGAATGAATACTACCGGAGACAATGAGAAAAGTTGTGAAAGAAAAAATGACGATTTAGAAACTCCCAAGGATGACAGTATGGCACCTCAGGTTAACTATTTGAATATGTCGATTTTCTGTATTATTATAGCATTGTGTGGACTTCCTGTGGGATGGGATATAGGGACGATTGGATTCATAATCAGCACAGCTACATTCAAAGAGACATATGGTAATTCGATGGAAGGTGAGGCAAGCATATCGTCCCTCATGGTTGGTATTATTATATCGAGCTTTAATTTGGGTTGTTTGATTGGGTGTTTGGGGTTAAGCAAATTAACTTCGAAGATTGGCTTCAAAGGTACCATATTTACAGGAAACTTTATCTATTTACTTGGAAGTGTTATTCAGATATTATCTGGATGGTTTCAATTGAACGTATGGTTAATGATTCTAGGGCGAGTTAGCTGTGGCATTTGTTGCGGAGCATTATGTGTTCTTGTACCCAGGTACTTGAATCAGCTAATAATTGTTCCAAGGAAAGATATGTACTTATCGTTTTTCCAGACTTCTATTTGTATGGCAATTCTTGGTGGAAACTTGGCTAATTTTGTGTTGAAACATGATTATTTGAAAATATTGTCATGCCAATTGTCGATTGTTCTTATGACTTCTTGTTTGACTGTTTTTCTTCCGGAATCTCACCATTATTACGTTTCGAAGAATGAACTTGATAAAGCATTTCAGGTAGTGAGGAGGCTTCATGTGAAAATTTCCGATGATCAAGTAATACAGTTCATTGACCAGGTGCCGATCATAAATACCCTTCCCAATGGATGGATCAAAGACAAAAAATATTATAAACCATTGATTCAATGCTGTGTCATGATGTTATTTCAACAGTTAACGGGAATTAACTACTTCTTCTATTATGGAAGTATTATTTTCAGCTCACTAGCCATAAATACGACGATAGTCAGCATAATCATGAGCGTTGTTAATTTGGTGGGCTCTTTAATGTCCAACATCATTATTGGTAAATTCGGAAGAATACAGCTTCTTCTCATGATCGGGTCGGCCATTATGAGTTTATTACTTACCATCTACATGATCTTGGCATACATATCTACGCCTGGTACATTAGCAGGCATGGTGCTAATTACCTGCCTTTTTATTGCATCTTTTGCAACTACTTGGGGGCCCATACCGGGAATTTTGGTCACCAGGATATCATGCAATAGTAATGATATAATTGGTCTAGCCAATTGTGTGAATTATATTGCGAATTGTCTCATTACTGTCATAACGCCCATAATGATTAGTGCCGTCGGGTTTAATTTTTCGCTCCTATTCATTATAAGCCTTATTTTACTGGTCATCTACATCTACTATATGTCAAGTTTATGACAATGGTATTTGTAACTGTTCGTCTACTACTTGTTAGAACTGATTATAGTTATTTTGATATTTATAGATACGGCATCATTAGTTAGGTCTGTTGGTCCAAGCCGAGTCCTATATATAATTGAATCGAAAACCGTTGAGCGTTATTTCCTAATTTATATATTTTGTAAATATGCAGAAAGGCACATAAATTGATGTTGCTTGCAGTTTAGCAGGATTGGCATAATTAGCCTTTCTAATTTGTCGAACACAGCATGACACAGAGAAGGTACCTCCTCGTACAATTGGATTGAACTGGCGCTCAGGTCGAGTCAAATCGTAAATTTATCTCGGAAAGGGAAACGGACGGATGATTGGGCAACGGTCGTAAATTTTCTTATTGTTACTTAGTAATTACTGCGCTCAGGACTTCCATAATTGCTTATTGTATACGGTAGTTCCAACTACCTATGAAGGTAATATTTTTTAGCAGGTCAAGTTTAGACTAGAAGTCGTTAATTTTCACTTGTGGCTATCCATTTAAGATTATTTTTATTGTTGAGTGAACGTAGGTCACTTATTAATACAGAATCGGTTGAATTCATCATTCGAGATCCGTAATTATATATTTAGCCTTAGATATTGTTTAGGAATTTTCAAAGGCCAATTTTCATTTTTTAGTATTATCAGTCGGATATATTAATTTTTCAAATTTAGTGTTAGCATTTAATGTCTTATCATATTTAAGACTCATAATTGACATCGATAATACCGACGTAAACTGGACAATTGCAGCACTTAGATTCAATGCTCTTTAAAGCTAAGAACAAACCTTCCCCATTGACTTAATAAAACAGAAACAAACAATACGATAAAACGCCAAAGCCGAGAGGTTGTATACTTACATGGCCAAGAAAAGAAACCAGGTAAAGAAAAGTAGAACAAGGTCTGGTTGTTTGACTTGTCGTGATCGGCATATGAAATGTGATGAACAACAGCCGGTGTGTAACAATTGTATTAAGTCTAAACGAAAATGTTTTCGGGGTATTAGGTTGAACTTCACCCAATATACCATATACGAGCCTCCAAATAACCCGTACCAGAACAATCTTAGTTATAGAATATTGGACCAATCAGTAACAATTGCATCACTCTATGAAAATGGTAAGAAACAATATGAATCATATGTACCATTTCATTCGTGGGAAGATTTGAGGGAGTCAGATATACAGTTTCAGAAGGATATGTATTGCTCATTGCCATCAACAAATCCTCCAACGGATTCAAATGTTCAGGAGGTAAATGATGACCTGTGGATACACCAATACCAACCAACCCCAAAGCAATCATCTCCTGAGACATTGCGGTTTGATAACAATTCTATTTCTGAAAATAGTGACATAACCAACTTATTGATGAATGAACCGACTTCTTTATCAGACGAGATAGAACAGTACCAATCAATCATTCATCAACCACGACAACCCCAGCTTCAACAAGATTTACCACATAATATCGAGCCTCGAGATCTGCAAAATTCTGCATCAGATAGCGATATTTCTTACAATGTTGGGGCCAAAGATTTTATCAACCTTGTGCAACATCAGAAATATTATTGGTTTTTGGATTTATTCAACGAGTTAAGCATTTGGAAGCTGATTATACCAAATTACTGCTTGAAACTAACAGAAATTGAGCATGGTGCAGACGAGAGCAATACGTTATTAATTAATTGTTTACTCAATTGTTCACTAGATAATTCTTTTGACTTAAAAGCAACTCTAGCTCAACAACTAAAGCATTGGCTAGTTTTAAAGGCAATACTGTTGACACCCGAAAACTTCCATAAACTCGAAAGATTATTAATATCAATAGCGTTAATATTGTTGAACTTGTTAACCAAATTACAGCATGGGATATGGCAGTTTGATGATAAATGTAAATTAATATTTAACAACCAGATCAAAATATTCAACCAGTCCACCGAGAAGCTTCAGGACTTGAATGATGCAAAACTTAGAAAAACAAAATCAGTAGTCTTAGTAAGTGCTATTCATTCAATTTCTATCTTGAAGTTTTTTATAAACAAACAATTCAAACAGAACAGGAGTCAATTTGACGTAACCGATAAAATCTCCTATGACCATACCAAACTAACATCAGAATTTACCACTTTGAATCATTTTGAAATCTTGAATATCAATTCATTTTACAGAAAGTTTGAGTATCCCCAAATAAGCTATAATTTGCAAGTTCAACCAAGTAGATCTGCAGATACGAAATCAGATTCATTGAAATTAAGACAGTTTATCTGGTATCTTATTAAACTCGATTTTATATTGAAGAACCCAACCAATTCACTAATTGAGATGGATTATAATTTCATATTTACAGATGAAAATACATTAGGAATCCCCCCATTAATGAAGCCTTCCGAACAACAACAAACAATCTCGGATACAAACAATCAGGTGGAAGTACCACCTGCATCATCAGTCAAAGCATCAAAGAAAAAACGAAGGGTCGAACCAATCCATTCGATCATTCTTCCAAACGACAAAGGCATTGCCATAATGATTTTGAGAGAATACATCAATAAGTTGATCAACTCTAACGACGACGCTGTCAAAGCCACTTCTAACGAAAGTATCAAGTCAATTTTAGAGTCTATAAACAAGTCAATGATTGAACCGGAGATCAAGCTTCTCTGGGAAAGAAACTTCAGATGGACCTTGAAGGATACTTAGTTGCATAATTTGGAACATTATATGTATATTTAGTCATACTGCATCTTATAGATAATAAAAAGTAGCTTTTTTATGAGTTCATCACTCATTAAGAAGCTTTCTTTGCACTAAATTAGAGATGGCTTTGAGCTGGACCTTTATCCAGAATATGCTGTTAATAGAGTAGGATGTAATAGAGCATAAGTAAATGTTCATTGATATGTATTATCTAAATTTGCATTCCGGCTGTAGTAGCGCTTCATGTTTAATTGAAACACATCTTTCAAAAATTTACAAAGGTTACATGGTTCGATAGAATTACTCGAACATGTTAACGTACCGATATATATATCATAACTTAGGAAACAGTCATGTCTAATACAGTTGTTATCTTCCCTAAAACTTCACTAGCATTCATAGGGATTACCCGGGGAGACTAATTTGCAAACACACGACTAATCAATGAGAGAAAAGTTTTTCAGTCTCCCACAGGATAAAATCGATTCCTAAATTTGTATAAGAAGTAGATTATATCTAACATACTCAATTGCAAAATGTCTTTAGGTACTTTATTCTCCACCGAACAAATCCGTTCTCTCCCACCAAAGGCTTTAATCAAGCACTTCAACTTAGATGTTAAGCTTGAAAAAGAAGACGAGTCTTACAAAAAGCACTTCCCATTAGGAAAGATCCCAGGTTTCATTGGACCAAAGGGATTCAAGTTACATGAAGTCATTGCTATTTCTATTTACTGTATGTATTTGCCAATAATTTTGCATGCAATTGAACAGTTGTTTACGTGATGAGAGATTTTTTCATATTTATACAGTTATCCCTGTCTTAATACATTATGTCGAGAATATTATTCTGAAAATAATTAGTCGATTGCATTGGATGAAATATAGGTTTGATTCGGTTCATATACTAACTAACAATAGTGATCAACTCTGCTGACCCAGAATCCAAGTTATTAGGTAAGAACGCTAAGGAATATGCTGAAGTCTTGAAGTGGTTATCTTTAAGTAACTTCGAATTATTGCCACACATTGCTAAGGTTTTCAAGCCATTAACTGGTGCTGCTCCATACAACAAGAAGCAAGTTGATGAATCCTCAGAATTCATTGAAAAGGTCATTGGTATCTTTGAAGATAGATTAGCTAACTACACTTACTTAGTTAGCGAAAGATTAACCTTCGCTGATATCTTCTCTGCTGCTCTTATCGTTAGAGGTTTCGACAACTTATTCGGTAGTGAATGGAGAAAGGCTCACCCAAACACCACCAGATGGTTCAAGACTGTTACTCAACAAAAGATCTTGCACGATGTTCTTGGTGACTACAAGTTCAGAGAAAAGCCAGTTGAATATGTTGCTCCAAAGAAGGAAAAGAAGCAAACTCAACAACCAAAGAAGGAAGCCGCTCCAGCTGCTGCCGCTGCTGCTGCTGCTCCAGCCGCATCCTCCGATGCTCCAGCTCCAAAGCCAAAGCACCCATTAGAAGCTTTAGGTAAGCCAACCACCCCAATTGACGAATGGAAGAGATTCTACTCTAACGAAGAAACCAGAGAATCTGCCATCCCATGGTTCTGGAGCAAGATGTACAACCCAGAAGAATGGAGTTTGTGGAAGGTTGACTACAAGTACAACGACGAATTAACCTTGACCTTCATGTCTAACAACTTGGTCGGTGGTTTCTTCAACAGATTATCTGCTTCCACCAAGTACATTTTCGGTTGTATGGTCGTCTACGGTGAAAACAACAACAACGGTATCACCGGTTTCTTCATGGTCAGAGGTCAAGACTACGTTCCAGCCTTCGATGTTGCTCCAGATTGGGAATCTTACTCTTTCACTAAGTTAGATGGCTCAAACGAAGAAGACAAGAAGTTCGTGAACAACATGTTAGCATGGGACGAACCAGTTATCGTTGACGGTGAAACCAAGGAAATCGCTGACGGTAAGGTTTGTAAGTAATCTGACTAGTTATGAACGAAAAATAGCTAGCCTTTAGGTATTTAGTATTGATTCTTTTATATTAATTATATGCTTATAACTATTCATAGAACCGGGTAACACTGAAATTTTTGTAGTAGCAGATCCACGTGATGGAATATGTGGCCAGAAAAATAGTTAGCTAAACAGAACCACCAAAACACGTACAAACTATAGTTTTAATCCCTGCAAACATGGTTTATATCAAGAACCCGATCCTTCGTCACATACGAAGGAAACCGATTTCATTGATTGCACCAATTTCCATTCTTTTGATTGTATATTTTTTCTTTTTCCATTCGGTTGCATCAAGTTTTAATTCCAAGAGCAAATCAAAGTACAGCTATTCCAAGAAATCACGTAGCTGGTTCGGCAAGAATAGGGACACTGTTATTTTAAGAGATTTACCTAAGAACCACATTAGTCATTACGATTTAAACAAGTTAAGTGCCACTACAAATGCATTAGGAAATAGGGAAGAAGTGTTGATCTTGACTCCGATGTCGAAATTTTTACCTCAATACTGGGACAATTTAGTGAAATTAACCTACGAGCATAGTTTGATTGAGTTGGGATTTATTTTGCCAAGGACAGCGGAGGGGGACAATGCGCTACAACAATTAGAATCGCATGTCAAGAAGACTCAAAGCTCCAAAGACAAATTCAAAAAGATTACCATATTAAGACAAGATTCGGGGTCATTAGAGTCACAGACGGAAAAGGAGCGCCATGCTCTCAAAGTGCAGAAAGAAAGAAGGTCAATGATGGCCTTGGCAAGAAATTCGTTGGTGTTTACAACCATATCTCCTTCAACGTCGTGGTGTCTTTGGCTAGACGCCGATATTATCGAGACTCCTCCTACTTTATTGCAAGATTTAGTTTCTCATAATAAGCCAGTGGTGTCTGCCAACGTCTACCAACGATTCACCGACCCTAACACAAAGCAAGCTGCTATCAGACCCTACGATTTCAATAATTGGGTTGAATCAGAGACGGGATTACAAATTGCGGCCGGATTGAAAGAGGACGAAATTGTCGTAGAAGGTTATGCAGAAATGGCAACCTATAGACCATTGATGGCTCATTTCTACGAAGCTGATGGTGATAGAAACACTGAGATGGCCTTGGACGGTGTTGGTGGTGGTGCAGTCCTAGTTAAAGCTGATGTTCACAGAGATGGTGCCATGTTTCCTTCATTCCCATTTTACCATTTGATTGAAACCGAAGGGTTTGCTAAAATGGCCAAAAGACTAGGTTATGAAGTCTTCGGTTTACCTAATTACTTGGTATATCACTACGATGAATAGTCATATCAGTTTTTCTTTACTACTTATACTTAAATAGTCTAGCGATCAACAGATATATACTACACATGGACTAAATATTGATATAGATGCTTATATGTTGTGTTAAATGTATAGGCTTTATGTAAACCAAATCAAAGAAATAAAAAAAGCGAGCCGCATCCCAAAGGAAAAAAAAAAAAAAATTAGATGAGCTCTTCATATAATTTAGATTAATCAATTTTTCATTTAGAAAAGTTATAAGATAATTCTTATTGAATTTTTTCCTAATATCTTACCCTAGTAGTAATCAATAACGATGCAACTTTCCTGGAAAGATATCCCAACTGTTCCAACAGCCAATGACATGTTGGATATAGTTCTTAACAGAACTCAAAGAAAGACACCAACTGTTATAAGACCAGGATTTAAAATCACTCGTATTAGGGCATTTTACATGAGAAAGGTTAGATTCACAGCAGATGGGTTTGCTGAAAAGTTCACCGATCTTATAAGTGGGTTCCCAAACATTAATGACGTTCATCCATTCCACCGTGATCTTATGGATACATTATATGAAAAGAATCATTATAAGGTTTCGTTAGCAGCAGTTTCAAGAGCTAAGACTTTGATTGAACAAGTTTCTAGAGATTATGTTAGATTGTTGAAGTTCGGTCAATCTTTATACCAATGTAAGCAATTAAAGAGAGCTGCATTAGGTAGAATGGCCACTATTGTCAAGAAATTGAAAGATCCATTTGTATATCTTGAACAGGTTAGACAACATTTGGGTCGTTTACCAAGTATTGATCCTAACACCAGAACATTATTGATCTGTGGTTACCCTAATGTTGGTAAGTCATCGTTCTTAAAGTGTATCACCAAAGCCGATGTTGAGGTTCAACCATATGCCTTCACAACCAAGTCCTTATATGTTGGTCATTTTGATTACAAGTATTTGAGATTTCAAGCCATCGATACCCCAGGTATTTTAGATAGACCAACTGAGGATATGAATAATATTGAAATGCAATCGATTTATGCTATTGCTCATTTAAGATCATGTGTCTTATACTTCATGGATTTATCCGAACAGTGTGGTTTCTCTATCGAGGCCCAAGTCAAGTTATTCCACTCTATTAAGCCATTATTTGCTAACAAGTCAGTTATGGTTGTTATGAATAAGACTGATATCATTAGAGTTGAAGATTTAGAAGAAGAACAACAAGAATTATTGAAGTCTCTTACTACCGTCCCAGGTGTGGAAGTTATGCATGCTTCATGTCACGAAGAAGAGAACGTTATGCAAGTTCGTAATCAAGCTTGTGAAAAATTATTGACTGCTAGAATTGAACAAAAATTGAAGGGTACTGCTCGTGTCAATAACGTTTTGAACAAGATTCATGTTGCTAGACCTCAAGCCAGAGATGACTTAGATAGAGCTGCTCACATTCCTGATGCAGTTAAGGAATTAAAGAAATATGATGCCGAAGATCCAAGCCGTAGAAAGTTGGCCAGAGACATCGAAGCCGAAAATGGTGGTGCCGGTGTGTTCAATATCAACTTGAAGGATAAATACTTATTGGAAGATGAGGAATGGAAGAATGATGTTATGCCGGAAGTCTTGGACGGTAAGAACGTTTACGATTTCTTGGACCCAGATATTGCTGCCAAGTTACAAGCATTAGAAGACGAAGAAGAGAAATTAGAAGCCGAAGGTTTCTACGACTCCGACTCTGACGTTGAAGATGTTGAAGTCGACGAAATTAAAGAAAAGGCTGATTGGATCAGAGACAAGCAAAAGAAGATGATTAGGGATGCCAGAAGCAGAAAGGCCTTGAAGAACCATGCTATAATGCCTAGAGACCAGGTCAAGAAGTCGTTCGGCGAAATGGAAGAACATATGTATTCTATTGGTCACGATACCACAGCCTTGAGAAACCGTCTTGGTAAGCCTGCCGACGACCGTAAGAATGTTTCAGGTGTTGATATCTTGAAGAGAAACCAAGGTATTTCTGATGCTAAGATTCACAAGAAGAAGGCCCCAGTTAAGCAATCCGATCGTCTTAACGATGGTTTGAATGATGGTGCATTGAGATCTCAAGCCGAAAGATTGGCCAAGGTCCAAAGAAGAGAAAGAAACAGAATGGCTAGACAAGGTGAAGGTGATCGTCATTCTACTGCTATGTTACCTAAGCATCTTTTCTCAGGTAAGCGTGGTATTGGTACCAATGACCGTCGTTAAGCATTTTTTATTATGGTTTATTTCCACATTTTTGTTGATATCAGTTTCGTTCAGTCTTTCGTTAGTTTATAAATTCACTTTTTATACATTTGTGCAATAGGTTATTATCATTTAGATTACTATCTACTACTAATATACATATTATAATTCTAAGTCTTTATTATGGTGGTTGTGGTGGTGGTTGTGGTATGAAGTCTCGTGATTGACAGTTTCCGGTTATCTTTTTATCAATCGGTATGATTAGATAAGGACATAAGGACATAATCGGATATTCCAATTCTGTTGACTCATACCTGAAAGTTATATTAGGCTACTTAGAGGATTGAATATTGAAATACATACGTAAAGAAGATACTAATACGGTCTCTTAAACAAAATATTATCCTTCTGTGAACCTTATCTTGAATCTCATAATTAATTATCTGAGTATTACTTATTGATAATACAATCGTAATACTAATTCTGACGCTTTAGACTAGTGGATAAAGTAAAATCCTCCAGAGTACTCCGAGAATTACCAATAATATTGAATATCGAACCTGGTATGAATACTTTTGATTTTACGGCTATTTCGTCGCAACTTCCACCCAATACTGGCCCACCTGGTACAGTTCTGACTAATAATGGAAACGGTAACTCGTCCAACAACAACAAGAACTTGAGTCATGTTCCATGCAAGTTCTATAGACAAGGGGTTTGCCAGGCCGGAAGCTCATGTCCCTTTTCCCATAATTTTGATGGGAGTTTGGCAGCTGAGAAATTACCTTGCAAGTATTTCCAGAAGGGAAATTGTAAGTTTGGGCTAAAATGTGCTTTAGCACATTTCTTACCCGACGGTACACGAGTGAACTCCAGGAGCTTGCGTATGTCGCAGCCTATCAATACGAATGGGGCTAATGGAAATGGACACCTTCGTCGTTCGTCGAACAATATGAATAATGGGAGTTTTAATCATTACACTTCGCAACCAATAGATATAAATGCTGAATCGATGGAGCACATTGGACAAACTAATAACATGGTTTCTCCAAATAACAATGTTGCACATTTTCTTAATCTCGGCCATAAATTTCCATCACAACCAGGGTCATATACCCAAGGGTTAACCAGAAATTCCTCATATAATTCTAGTCTTTCTGGGTTACCAAATTCATATACTAATGGTAATACTATTACTACGAACAACAATCATGCAGTGAAATCCAGTAACCAAGCTTCAGCGTTCTTTAGATCGAACTCAAGCAATACATCTCCCCCGCATAACATTACGCCACCTTTCCATAACAATTATTTCAACACATCTATAGGAGTGGACCAATCTCCGGTTAATACTCCATTTTCTGATAAATCTACAAACCGAATCGCAACGAGGCTTGCTTCTCGTTCATCATTTTCATCGCCAGCATGTTTCCACAACTACGATTCTGCGATTATTGATGACGAAGATGAAGACGAAGAAATGTACAATGATAGTGGTTATTTCGAAGATTATGTTCCAGGATCGTTAAGCGATCTAATTTTAACGCCACAAGAGATGCAAAGACGTGATTCCAGATCCCAGTCCGGTACGTTGCTAGTCAGACCTAACTTGAGCTCTACAATAAGTTCAACTACGAATGAAAATGATGAAAAGAAGGACGATCGTCATGAATCGAAGGAGGATTCGAAGGACAAACCGGAGAAAAATTCAGCTCAAGATGATGTATTTTTGATGGATTGATCGGGCCTGCTTCTTCGTGATCCGATCTTATTTTATTTTATTTTATTTGGGGATTTGAAATCTTGGGAATTCTTAAAAAATAACTGCTTTTACTTCTGGCTTATTTTCAGCGGGTTTATATGGTACAGGCGTCCACGACTAGTCTAGTCATTGGTTTCACATACATTACCTTTATATTTTTTTTCTTGATTGACATATTTTTTTTATATTAAATATGTATATGCTTGATAGTTTACGATATATACATTCAAATGGACAACTTTTACTAAGCTATATACAACGGTTAATTCTTCTTAGCTTCAATTTGCTTTTTTGGAGCAGCTCTAAAAATATCAGCACAGCTAACTTGGAAACTAGCCATGACTTGAGAATTGGTAAAATTAATCTCAGGTTGCACACCTCTAAGATGATCAGATTCAAATAACGATCCAACGAGCGCCATCTCATTCGTAAACGGATTCAAAGTGTAAGCCAAATAATTTTCAACTGAGCTCTCCGTTACCTGTGGCTTACTATTAATTGTGGTAATAGTAAACTTCTGCTTTGTTTTAACTTGAATAACAAACTGAACCAACGCAGTAATGTTATCCGCATCTGGTAACGCATTGAAAGAAATGATCTTTGGGTTAGACTCGATCTTTAAGAGTTCCCAATCCAATTTCGAATTTGGTGGAAATGTACTGGCCCTTCTAATTAAACTCTTGGTGACCTCGGCCCCAGTGACTCCTTCTAACTGACTTTTGAGATACTTTTCCCTCTTTGCATTGGAAATCGAACACGATGCAGCAAAAATCTTATTAGTCTTCACAAGCTGTTCCACAGCCGTGTCTTTCCACTGGTTAAAGTGAAGTTTTAAACCGGTTTCCCTCTTAAATTTCACAATACTGTAAGTATTGATAGCGAATAATCCCATTCTTCTGAACAATAACTTGTGCCACGACGTAACAGGACTCTTCAAGTATTTGGGAGGAACATAAAAATCTGCAATAATGCCGATACTCTTGATTGGAATCTGGGATATATCTGCCTGTTGGGTCTTCTTCTTCTTTTCGACTTTAGTCGAGTATGCTCTATTTATGAACGAAGAATGAAACCCCAAGACCGGAGCAAACAATCTCGCATTACCAGGTAATGTTCTTATGACCCTAGATGTTATCATGTCTACAAATACAGACCTATTGATTGTATATTGGTACTATCTGATCGTCAAATTAGGACCTCCATATTGGAAATACTTTTTGAAAAATTAACGGATTACATAATCAATGACATTTGGGTACAAAAAATTTAGAGATGAGATCTCTTTAATCGTCGTCATCATTGGTTCTATTAAGTCAGAAAATAGTGGGTCAGATTATTGCTGAGTATATCTAGTGTATAGCTATGCCATCTGTCCAGAAACAAAAGACAGGGAAACAAAAATTAGCGCCAGAAAAGGAAAGGTTTCTTCAATGTTGTGGAGATATTTCTTTGGAATTGGTTGCATCGTTAAAGAATTCAAAGGATATAAACTTAAATGGATTAATTATAAGATATGCTAAGAAATATAAGTTAAAGCAACAGCCTAGATTGACAGATATTATATCTTCTATTCCGGATCAATATAAAAAATATTTGATACCCAAGTTAAAGGCAAAGCCAGTTAGAACTGCATCGGGTATTGCAGTTGTTGCTGTTATGTGTAAACCTCATAGATGCCCTCATATTGCATACACGGGTAATATATGTGTGTACTGTCCTGGTGGGCCAGATTCTGATTTTGAATATTCTACGCAATCGTATACTGGGTATGAACCTACGTCGATGAGAGCCATCAGAGCCAGATACGACCCGTACGAACAAGCGAGGGGTAGAGTTGAACAGTTAAGACAATTGGGGCATTCAATCGACAAGGTGGAATACATTATTATGGGTGGTACGTTCATGTCATTGCCAGTTGAATACAGAGAGAATTTTATTACACAATTACATAATGCCTTAACTGGTTTTAATGGTCGTGATATTGATGAAGCAATTAAATTTTCCCAACAGTCCCAGACTAAATGTGTTGGTATAACGATTGAAACTCGTCCAGATTATTGTACGGAAACCCACTTGAGTGACATGTTGAAATATGGATGTACCAGACTTGAAGTTGGTGTCCAGTCGGTTTATGAAGACGTTGCAAGAGATACCAATAGAGGTCACACAGTAAAGTCTGTGTGTGAGACTTTTGCAGTCGCCAAGGACGCTGGTTACAAGGTAGTCAGTCATATGATGCCGGATCTTCCAAATGTTGGTATGGAAAGAGATTTGGAGCAATTCAAGGAATACTTCGAAAACCCTGATTTCAGAACTGACGGGTTAAAATTATACCCAACCTTAGTTATCAGAGGTACTGGTTTATATGAATTATGGAAAAAGGGGTTATACAAGTCATATAACGCTAACGCATTAATCGATCTCGTTGCACGTATTTTAGCATTAGTTCCACCTTGGACACGTATTTACCGTGTTCAAAGAGATATCCCTATGCCACTCGTCACCTCAGGTGTCGAAAACGGTAATTTGAGAGAGTTGGCATTGGCGAGAATGAAGGATTTCGGTACAACATGTAGGGATGTACGTACAAGAGAAGTTGGTATTCAAGAAGTCCATCATAAAGTTGCTCCTGATCAAGTTGAATTAATTAGAAGAGATTATTATGCTAATGGTGGGTGGGAAACGTTCTTGTCTTATGAAGATCCTAAGAAAGATATTTTAATTGGTTTATTGAGGTTGCGTAAAGCATCCAAAAAATTCACTTATCGTAAAGAGTTCACAAGTCAACAAACTTCTATTGTTAGAGAATTGCACGTTTATGGTTCAGTTGTACCATTGCACTCTAGAGATCCAAGGAAGTTCCAGCATCAAGGTTTCGGGACATTATTGATGGAAGAAGCTGCCAGAATTGCAAGAGTGGAACATGGATCAGAAAAAATAAGTGTCATTTCTGGTGTTGGTGTCAGAAACTATTATGCAAAATTGGGATACCATTTGGATGGCCCATTTATGTCTAAATGGCTTAACGAGGAAGAGTAATTTAGATATGGAGTTAAACGGTCAATAGTTTGTATTCGTATATATCATTATTTCGGAATATTTTAATATATTATTTTCCAATGTACATTATTGAGCTTGTTTATTTCGTTTATTATACATACAGATGTAGACAATCACTGAATATTCATTATTGCAAGTAATCTATGCTAGTAAGAATGACAAAACTATATAATAGTATTCTGTTAAGTTGATTAATTGCGATGATGATAATGTTTCCCTCCTATATTCAGGTTCAGAACTTCCTTTGACCAGCCAGGAATATCCTCACCAGAACCACCAACAGGTCTTTCTAAGACCACATTCTCCAATCCTAGCGCATCACTTAACCAGGAATGGTTGACCATTCCACCAGCATCAGCTCTTAATTCGGGTTGCAACGTCAACATTGGCTGTAAAAAGTCAGCAATTTCAACTGCATCAGCTAGTGAAAACTTATATTTTTCCATAAGGACGTCCTTTAAACTCCAAGGTTTTAATTTTTGAATTCTATGTAGTTCTCCTCTTGAGTTAAAGAAATCTCTAGTGTAATAACCTTCTTTTAACATGGCTCTTGGGAATGGTCCAACAAGTTCGATTATTTGAGCGATGTGATCATCATCTTTAGTATAGGTTTTTCCGTCTCTTGGATCAAATAAATAATCACCTGTTAACAATTCAAAAATGAGACATGCAAATGACCATAAATCTGCCAGTGAGCCCCAATGATAACCTAATAATACTTCAGGAGAGCGGTACTGCCTTGTCTGAATTTCATCAGTGAAATGATGGCTTGTCCAACAAGCATTACCTAAATCTGCAATTTTTACTGAAATAAGTTCATCTTCGTTGATGATCAATGAATTTTCATTACTTTCAGTTTGTTGCATACTTGAATCAAAGCCTGATGGAATCTGCAATGGATCGGTTGTTGTGTTACTACGCCCAGCATTTGAAATTGACATCGATGATAATGAACTATTCAACGTGTCTTGATTATCATAATTGGGGATATTAGTATTTGAAGATGCCATAGCAATTTGAGATGATGCTGTTTGATTAATTAAAGTAGGTTGAGCACCCTCAAAAAATGTTTTCAGTGGTGTGTTGGCAGTTGAACTAGAACGTGCATAAACATTTGAGAAAGACTTATTGAACGTGCTCAACGGAGATGGTAAAGGCTGCGATCCAGTAATCAAGGTTTGTCTTCTTGATCTTCTACCGTTTCTTCCTAAAGAAGGTGAGTTGGTTGTAGGTTTTGTAGAAGCGGCTGTACTAGTTGACGGTTGAGCTTGTGCATTCTCTTGAAATGATGTATCAGGAGTAGCATTTAAGCTATTGTCTGACTTATACTTTGATTTTTGTAACTTCTTTTGTTTTTTTGCTTCGTTTGTTTCAACTTCAACCATTTTAACAATCTGTTCAACATCACCAATCTCTATAAGGACGTTCTCAGGCTTCAAATCAGTATGAATAACACCACATTTTCTATGCAAAAAATCCAAGGCCGACAATAGTTGCTTAGCTATTTGTTTGACAAACACAACAGGTATTCCACGATGCTTATAACGTCTAATCAAGCCTAATAAGTTTTCTCCTAGAACTTCAAATACCATAACAACGTGAACTCCATTAGGACCTTTGTGTGTGAACGTATCCAACAATTGAATGGCATGCTCGTGACCTGGATGATGAATATCAGAGGTGGTGATTTTATCTAATAATTTAATTTCATCTATGGCAGTTTCAGTGTAGTGTTTTGCACTCCTGACAATTTTCATAGCCACATGACAATGCTTATCATTATCTTTAGCAAGCCACACAGTAGAGAAATGGCCCCACCCCAATTTACGCACTAAGGTGTACTTATTGCTTTTATAATTCTCTCCAATGTAACAGGTATGATAACCTCCTGGGACATAATCCTTGAGATCTTCCTCATTTTCAGGGTGAACAGGCTCATCATCTTCATCATCATCCTCTTCGTCATCATCATGTTTATCGTCGTGATTCTCGGCGTGTTCACGTTGGCCCGAGTTTTCGTTTTTACCAGCCTCCAAAAAGTCAGTTTTCAATGGCGATAATTCCGGCTTGAATGATTTAACAACAGGCGAAGTAGTAGCACTTGTGGAACCATTATGTTGGATTAAGTTAGGGAGTAATGAAGCTGGCTGCAAGTTTTCATTACCGAAGTCATGGTTATTATTATTGTTATTATTATTATTATCGTTATAATTCTGATTACCTGTAGTAGAATCTGCCTTTTGAATAGCAATGGATAAGTTTGATTTGTGGGAACCAGGATAGTTAGTCATTAAATTCGATCTATTTTAAAATTAAATGAAAATAGTATACTGGTCTTCGTGATGGGATTTGTTATTTGAATTTGTTTATATTGCAGTTGAATATGGATGCGTTTATAATACAGTGAAAATAAAAATAATTATAATTAGTACAATAAATGATCGGAATTGGAAATCGCTATGTTTCACCTATTATAGCGTTCTTAATAATGGAATCTTAACTAGCTTTATAATTAGTTTTATTAATAAAAATCGATGTCGTACTTCACTGTTTGAGAGTTCATTAAATTTTCCGAGATAATTTTTTTGTGTCATTGTCTACTATGGCTGTTTCAAAAACGTCAGTATAATAATGTATCAATATATCAATATTAGTTTATTCGTTAAAATTGAGAGATGAAGAGTGTAAACAATAATAAAAAGATGTATATATTAATAAGTTATATTGTTCATAGGCTTGATATTTTATATTTATATTTTTGTAGTAGTATTCATTGCCAAATTATAAATAAATCTAATTATCCATTTCAACGTCACCATCTTCATTCTTCTTTTCGGTGTCCTTAGATGCTTGTCTAGCAGCAGCTAACTTTTCGGCCATGGCAGAAGCTTGAGCTTGCTCATGCTTTTGTCTAATAGCTTGTTTTCTTTCTTCTTCCTTAGCTAAGTAACGGCCTCTGATGACGTTACCAATAGAAGCTAATTCTTCGTATTTGGCAATGTATTTAGCCTTACTTGAATCGAAACCGTCTTCGTACAACCAGTCTTCAGCCTTCATCAACATACCGGTTAATTTTTCCTTTTCTTCATCACTGGCGAAGTCTTTATATTGTTCGTCCAATTTGCCTCTTAATTCGTAGATGTATTCTTCTAAGGCGTTCTTTTTGTCTTCAGTATCAGCAACTAACTTATCTTCCATGATCAAGGAGTGTTCCTTTTCGTAGGCGGCTTGTCTGGCTTCTTCTGATAAGGCGGAGGAGAAACAAACAATTTCCAAATCGTTCTTCTTGACTAATTTCTTAACTTCACGGTATTCTGGTTCAGCTTCTTCATCTTCTTCTTCACCTTCCTTTGTTTCCTTTTCGATCAATTCCTTGACCAATTTTTCTTCAACAGTGTGTGCAGATTCGATGGTGTAGAAGCCGGATGGATCGTTTCTCAACTTCAATTTACAAGCAATAGAGCTTTCACCATCAGATGGGACAACACCCTTCAATTGCCATTTAGCAATAAGAGGTTTAGTACCAGCTGGTAATTCATTCTTGTTAGTGTATCTAGCTTCAACACCGAAATCACCCTTTCTATATAAGGTAATGATTTTAGTAGATGGGAAAAGACCACCTCTTGGGAAAACTTCCAAGTTGTCTTCATCTTCATCTTCCTTGTCCCAGAAGTAAGAAACTGAGTAAGGGTTGAAGTCTTCGAATTTGAATGGTCTGACTCTTAAAGTTGGGGAGTGAGTAGCACAGATGAAAGCATTACCTCTGACAATAGCTTCATCTTGGTTTAAGGTAAATGATAATGGCTTACCGAAAATTTCAGCCAACTTAGCCTTTAAGGATGGAACTCTAGTACAACCACCAACAACTTCAATGGAGTCGATATCATCGGTAGATAAGCCAGCATCTTTTAATGCGGTTTCAATTGGGATGTGAACTCTTTCTAATAATGGCTTGACGAATTCTTCTAAGTCTTCACGGGTTAAAGATGATGAAACATCAACGTCATTCATAACCGATTCAATGTTGAAAGGAGCTTGGGTGTTAGCAGACAAAACCTTCTTCAATTTTTCAGAAGCAGTTAAAACTCTGTAGTAAGCCTTTGGGTTTTCTCTGACATCAATCTTGTATTTACCCTTGAATTCTTCGGCAAAGTGGTTAGCAATTTGGTGGTCGAAATCTCTACCACCAAAGTGCTTATCGTAACCAGAACCTAAGATCTTTAATTCACCCTTCTTAACAGCAGCAATGGCAACTTGGAGGGATGAATGACCAATGTCAACAAAAGCAACCTTCTTTGGTTCATCTTCTGGCAAGTCGTTGGCCTTGAAAACACCGTAACCGACGGCAGCAGCAGTGGTTTCGTTAACAATTCTGACTGGGTTTAAACCAGCAATTCTACATGCATCAGAAGCAGCACGACGTTGCTTTTCGGTGTACCAGACTGGAACCGAAAGACAAATGTCAACAATATTACCCTTAGTTTCCTTGACAGTGATATCCTTTATCTTGTTGATGTACATAGCAGACAATTGAGTGGTAGTGAATTCTTGTTGTTCACCTAAAAATCTGACCTTGGCCGAAATTCCACCATCTTTGTTCTCGACTAATGGACAGCTGAAGTATTTCTTTTCAATTTCAAAATCTGGATCATTGTAGTCTAAACCGAGAATTCTCTTCAAGTTATCAACGGAATTCTTTAAGTTAGAGGCTTGTTGATTCTTAGCAGATTCACCAATAAATCTGTTTTTCATACCAAATCCAATTAATGATGGAGTAGTACGGTTAGAAACCTCATTGACTATAATGTCAATACCTCTGTTTCTTGCACAGGCGATAACGGTATTCTCGTTACCTAAATCAACACCGAATGGAGTAGACATCTTTCAATATATTATTATTATATAATTTATTCTATTTAATAATAAAGTCTCAATAAACTTATTCTTTACTATAGATAAATCCTTTATTGACGGCAATCAAATTTTCTTTATATGAAAATTTCGGCCAAAAAAAAAAAAACCGGAGGTCGTGCGGGTAACGCCCATCGAATTCGAATCTTCGAGAAGTTACTAGTGTATTCGAGTTTTCAATTTTGTTCGGTATGCCAAGGTTCATGACAAAAGTATGATTCAGTACTAAAAAGCAATACGGCATGTAGTCGTCATTGTGCACCAACAACATAAAAATGTGCACCTTATACGCTTTGCTCTAGGATAGTTATGAAAGTCATCCAACCTGGACTTTCAACCAATTGTAGATAGTCCGTTTGGTCCTTATTTCTGACGTAGGATAACACCAATTTTAACTCATCATGAGATAATATACCAGTTTTGGCGATGTAGGTGAGGAAATGGAAATCGAAGAGTTGGGAACCATCGCCAGGATCGGCATTCAAGTAGTTGTAGGCGGATTTCAAGTCCTGGAGGTCGCCCATGAAGTCTCTGTTCTCGATTGGGAAATTTTCTCTGAACATTGGAGAAGGGTCCAACGGGAACGAGTCCAGAAGCGATACTAATAAAAACTCGACGGGAAATGCGGGCTTGGCGTTTGTTTTGACCTCGAGGCCATATTCGTTGATCTTCAGGTAGAATACATCGGGGACGTATCTCTTGCCCTCGCTGTCGTTGATGTAGAGCATGGATGGCTGCGTGGACCCTGTAATGATGTCGGCCTTAATTAGGGCCTCGGCGCTGTTGGACACCTGGTATGATCTCGGCTCGATCTCGCCATTCATACCACCCGATATGACGCACGTCACGAATTTAGAGGAGAACCTACCTGAGTTAGAGTGCTTGGTGATGTTTGGGTTAGAAACCTGGTATTTGGCAGCCATAATGACTTCCAAACATGACAAAAAGTAGCTATTTTTGTGTCTCTTGCACAATACGGTCCCATTTTTGGCACCAGAGTCGGTTAAGTCGGTAAAAGTCATACCTACTTTATAGAGACCAAGTGAGGCAGCTATTTCATCTACCTGCCGTTCGTTTTCCCAGGGAAGTAAGGTTAATCCATCCAACTCTCCCGATTGTGGTGGTTCGTATATGGCCTCTACCACTGCTTTAATTCCTAACGGAACCTTGTCAAACTGTTCGTATCTTCCATACAAAATACCAAATCTCTGCACACCAGTTGTTCTCCACGAATCAATGAATTTATTCAAGATGGTTGAGTCTGCATACTCAACATGATCCACCATACGAAATTGTTGCTGCTGCAATGTGATCACAGGCGGCTGACATTTAGAACAAATACCCTTAGGATATGGTGCATGCGATCCGCTCGGACAATTCAAGTTGATATTATAATTTGGCTCCTCCAAAGGTGCCATATATGACGTAGCATTATTTCTATTATTTTTCAGCTCGTTGATTTCATTTAAATGAGCATGATACGACATATGCTTGAATCCTTTCTCTTTCCTGTAATCTTTATCCCACGGTGGCAACGGAGAACAGTATTCACACATCCCCTTATCCCCATGGCGACATAAATCTGACCTTGGTCTCATGATCATACCTTCTTCTTTATCAAGCAAGCCATCAACGGGTAACTGGTCCACTTTGAGAGGACCTGGCCCCTTATTTATTGGAATCGAAATATCATTCATATTAATTGACACATTTGCACCATTGGTAGTTTTAGCTGTGGTCAAGGGAGCCGAAGACTCTGTCTTTGGGGGTTCACCAGTAGATTCGTAAGTAACAAATAGCAAATCACCGTTTTTAAACCCCAAATCATTTACGCTTCTACCACACAAGCTATTTGCCTGCTCTCCCTTCGAATTGGGCTTATCACTAATATAGATCGATTGTATATCATTCGTGCTAAGTTTGCCTACTAATTCTTCCAATACCAACAAAAAGTCGCTACCTGCATCGACATTGATTCTAAACATGCCATCTCTGGTTCTGAATCGAATAATCTGTGAATGTTAGTACAATTGCTTGAAATACTATCTTTAAGACTGAATTACTTACCATTTTATAAAATTGCCACTGATCCAACTATACGTATCGTTACTCAAATCTACTGATAATATCTATATTAAATAGAAGTTCTCTTATGATCTCAAAATATCTCGTTTTTGCAAATTCAACCGATATAATTGATCTGTTTGACACTTGCTTGAATTTACTATTCATGCTGATCTTTGGTTTACAGATGAAATTTAGTGGAGTTCGTGTGCAAATCATATTTGAGATAGTGAACCTACAAGTACACATTTACATAGTCATTGCATTGCAATATATTGCTTTATATAAGCATAATAACTTGAAACTGCTCCAATATAGCTGTAACGTACTAACAGGTATGCATACCTACCCAGAACCTATTTACATTTGCTTACAGGTAAACTTTAGGAAGTTTAAAAGGCAAATGGCACTACGGTTTAATATAATTAAACTACATACATTTAACCTTAGCAATGAACTTGGTTCTTACATTTATTCAATGTGTTCATATGTGAATGTCAATATATTGCCATTCAAAATGTATTAGAAACAAAATAAGTACTGAATAGTAAGTAGTGCACAAAACCCCTACAGTATATATACCGCGAAAAATCTCTTTTGTTCGTACTATCCTTCTGGATAGTACATTTGTCAATTTTAACAATACAGAGAAGATTAGCATTGTCCTTGCATAAAGATGACACGCTTTACAAAGAGATTTAACCATTTTTTTTGCAATATATTGTAGAAGACTCTCACTACTACTCTTGTCTACAAGCTAGTGACAATCGTGGGCTATTAAGGGTAATACATTGCAATTCAGTATTCTTTAGCTTGAACAGGCGAATAAGAAAAGATCGCAGGTTCAATTCCGGTCTGCGTTGACAGAAAAAAAAATAATCTTATCGTGTATCTACGTACATTGAGTTCAAAATTCAATCATAAGACGTATTTTCCTTACAGCATACAACATGTTAATATGAAACAGCTGCTATTTCCGGAAGAAGGCTCTGGTGCTTCATCGACTACGGATTTATTTGGTTCGAATGATATACCGACGCCGGTAATAAATTCACTTGGTGGAAACTTACACCAGGTAAATGATAGCCAAATTAATAAACTAATCAATTTGAAGTTTAATGGCCAACCAGTGTCATTAATTAGACAGCTTTCGTATGACTTGGCACTAAAGGAACTGGAATTGATTCTACTTCGAAAGGAAAAGTTTCAAAGAGAACAAGAATTACTAAAGATGTGCAATGAGTACGGCAATTTGAGTAGCTTGGAAATAGATCAGAAACTAAATTCGTTAAAAGTAGATGAGAATGTTGATAAAGTACTACTGGGTCTTATTAAACATGCGATAAATGAAGATATGAAGAGCGAAATACCGCACGATTCTATTGAAAGCGAAATAATTGAAGATGAAGCTACCAATAAATTTGGTCCGGTTTCTACAACGCCAACTAGACCGGCCGGATGGATTAGTGATTGGTTCAAAGAACCATACAAGCGTCATTCATCTTCAAGCTTGACGTTGGATAAAGAAACAATGAAAACGAGAGACTCTAGATTGAGCTATTCATATTTGGACTCGTCACTGTCATCGATTCCAGCCACTGAAAATACTTCAGATACCAGAATACCAGTAGAGTTAGACACAATAAATAAAATGGATATTCCCAAGACTCCAGATATATCCATTAATGCCAGCGTTGATAAATATGGGTTCTTTAATGACATGAATGAATTTGCCGATAAAAGTACATTGGAAAGCTCAGTAGGCAAGGAGCCTGAATCTCTGTCAGACGAAAGAATTGTCAATAATGAATCCAAATTTAGCATAACCGAGACGAATCCTTTAGAAGTTAAGGGGACCACCAATGTTCGACTGGTTAAACCTAGTATAGACAAATTGAAAGAAATCGGACAGTTACATGATGCAAAGAATAAGCAGTTTGAATTTTCATGGGATCAATTCATCAAAGATCTGATTAAGGTATACTACAAATATGCAGATCTTAATGTGCAACCTCAGGACATCAATTATCATGCAGCTATCTCGGGGCATGAAATATTTGGTGCCCAGGGGCTCAATCTTATCAAACTCGACAAATCACAATCGAAATTTGGATCAAACTCCAATGCTCCTCATGAAATAGGAAGCCTTAAGACTCTCCGTAAATTGGTAAGTGAGAATGGTATTCCCCTCAAATACAGATGTAATCTCTGGCTCGAATTGTCGGGTGCGAAAAATCTTCGGGTACCAGGAGAGTTGCACAACCTCATTAAGGGAGCCAAAACCACAACCAGCGACGCTGTCAAATCCAATATCCATCAGATTGATCTTGATTTGCATAGAACGCTACCTTCAAATATCTATTTCAACGACTTGGTCAACAGCCAGCCCGGGCCCAACTTTTACAAATTACAGAACGTTCTCTACGCATTCGTGGCCTACAACTCCGATATTGGATACTGCCAGGGTATGAATAAGATTGTTGGAAACCTCTTGCTTGGAGAAAATAAACTAACAGAAGAGGACATTTTCTGGATATTTACGGCGTTTGTGGAGGACATATTACCCAAATACAATGGGTATAACTTCTTCAGCATACATTCGCTTCCAGTTATTCGAGTGGACCAGAAAATCATGCGCCTTCACTACTTCCCTCGTCTATTACCCAAGTTAAATGCCCATTTCTCCACATTGAACCTCCAGATTGAATACATCACCTTGAATTGGTGGCTCCTGTTGTTCACTGACGGTTTGCCGTTGGAAATATGGTTTAAGCTCTTTGACAACTTCTTGGTGACCAACGTTGAAATCACCCTAATCACCTTATCGCTCTCATTGTTCAAGATATTCGAAAAGTACTTACTTGCGTCGCAATCGTGTAACGACATTTATCTCGTCATGAAGAACTTTTCTACCCTCAAGCCGTCCAAGATCAAAATTAAGTACCACGAACTCATGGCCGTTAACACTACATTTGAAAGGAAAATCACTAGAGAGGACCTTCACACCCTCCGAAAACTATATAAAGACTAATGCATACACCTATAACCACACAGTGTTCTCTCTACCTCGTAGCCACACCTTAATTTTTTTTGCGTGAGTCTTCTCTTGCATCGCTACTATCCAATCGTTCTTCCGCAGTATTTTTCTTCCTACTGTAGTGGGGGAAGGGATACTTGAATTTACACTTCCATCGTTGGCACCATTTGCCATTTTTCAACATCGACTCGTAAACAAGATCAATGAACATATTGCGTATTACGCGAGTGTTTTTTGTATGGCATGTTTGAGGTATACCAACGTTCCTGAACGGCTATCACCATAAGTGGCGATTATGGGTTCGTGGACCAAAATATTCACCTGATCTACAAATATTCGTCCATTTAAAATTACCATACTACCAGTGTACTACATACTGTACTATCTAACCTATTATATCGTTGTAGCTTGAAATTCGGAACTCGCTACATAACTTACAAGTTCAGCCGGACAATTTAAGCACGGTCCGAAACAATAGAAAAAATATCTGCAATGACAGCGCATTGGGATATAGATAGATATAGTATTATTTTTATACTCGAGAAATTCCCCAACTGAAAATAGTAGAAAACAGTCCCCATGTGTACCAGAGTACTGTGAATTTGACAGAAAATGGTTTCTGTCCTATTTAGTTTGTGCTTTGCGCCGAAAGAATTGATCATTTATGGACATAATCAGATTTAGACTACGCAGGTCGCACTTCTATGATCTTACTATTAATAGCCAAAGTTCACGTATATAGTTTAAATAGAGTGTTTAGTTCGTGTATTATTGCAATTCGATGTAGAGTGAATGACCAATTGGCAGGGATGTCTAGATGGTAGCGATACTATAATTAGGCGTAGTAGAAAGGCTTAAGTAGATGTAACATATGAGACACAAGGTGTATAAAAGTGCGGCAATTTAAAAAAAAACCACTTCTTTAACAATTTGTATTATTCTTTTTCTTCAATTATTTACAATTTATGGGCATGATAAGAACTCCTGCTATTAGGGTAGCGGCCATAGGTATAGCACTATTGGTGTTATATATGCTTTCCGTGTTTTTAAGGCCTCAGGTTGTTTATGTAGATAAGGATACTAATGAAATCGTGAAGGACTTCCAGGGCAGCGATATGGGCGGCGCTATCAACGCTGTGGTGGATCCACCAAGAAAAGTGCAAGATCCGATTAAAAATAACGATAAGGAACATGAACAGGCGCATATCCAGATCGAGGAAGCAGAAATCAACGAAGCTACTGACCAAGTGGTGAGTGACTCGAGCGCAAGCCATGATCAGGTTGCCGGTGTAAATGATGTATATCCCGGTGAACGGGTCAAAGCGACGTTTGTAACGTTGGCCAGAAACAAAGAATTGTACGACTTAATCAAGTCGGTGAGGCGAGTGGAGGATCGGTTCAACCGTAAATTCAACTACGATTGGGTATTTTTGAACGACGAGCCATTCACCGACGAATTCAAGAAATTGACCACCTCAATTGTATCAGGAAAAACCAAATATGGGTTGATCCCCAAGGAACATTGGTCATACCCCGATTGGATCGACAAGGAAAAGGCAGCGGAATCGAGGAACGCCATGAAGGCTGCCGGTATCATTTACGGTGACTCAGAATCGTACAGACACATGTGTCGATTTGAGTCGGGATTCTTCTGGCAAAATCCGTTGTTAGACGAGTACGATTGGTATTGGAGAGTCGAGCCTGGCATCCAAATACACTGCGACTTGGACTACGATCTTTTCAAATACATGGAGGACAATAACAAGGTGTACGGATTCACGATTTCGATCTACGAGTTTGAAAAGACGATTTCGTCGTTGTGGGGCCACGTCAAGGACTTCATCAAGAAAAACCCCCAATACTTGGCCGAAGACAACCTCATGGACTTCATTTCCGACAACAAGGGGGAAACGTATAATTTGTGCCACTTCTGGTCCAACTTCGAGGTGGCCTCGTTGAAATTCTGGCGTTCGCAGGCATACAGAGAATTTTTCGACTACTTGGACAAAACTGGGGGCTTTTTCTACGAGAGATGGGGCGACGCCCCAATCCATTCGATTGCTGCGGCCCTTTTCCTTTCCAAGGATCAGGTCCACTACTTCGAAGACGTTGGCTACAACCACGGTGTATACACTCAGTGTCCGCTTAATTCTCAATTCAGGTACGATCACAAGTGTCACTGTGACCCCAAATCTGACTTCACATTCAGAGGCTACTCATGCGGTAACAAGTACTACGACGTTATGAAGAAAGAAAAGCCACAGGAATGGGTGAACTATACCTAGATCCATATTTATATGCATCATATATAGACCTACTGTTGGTCTACAATGATTCTCTTACAATCCACTAGACCCTTTATTCTGCATCCGACATTGTAGCTCTTATCCATATATATAATACACAATTATTTGATCGAGCACCCATCAATATTATTTTTCAGTACATCATGGCGTGTTGTTCGGCAAGTAAGGCCTGTGTTTCCTGTCTGTAACCATTCGCTTAGAGATATGTTCAGAACTGCCTTGATTAGTACGAAAAAATATTTTTGGTGTAAGAAAATTGTGAACACGTACAATAACCTGTAAACGCGGTTGTAAGGTTTATTAAATAAAACTTCGGTGATATTAATGGAATTTGTTGAATTTTCTTACGAATTTATTAGATTTCATTTGATCATTTTCAATTTGAACAATATTTAATTATCGAAGATGGGGTCTTCTAGGTCAAATGCCCGTATTATAAGATTTGCAGTGTTTGCTCTTATTTTGATTGGATGTGGGTTTATCCTTTCAAGAGGCTCATACTACAATGCTGACGCTAACCCAGGTACAAACTTGCAAGCCAAGCCAGCTAGTGATGGAAGTATTAGTCGTGAAGGTGATGTGAGTGGTGGTAATGGAGGCGGAAATGTGCAAGCGGAATTGCAGATGCCAAATCAAAATGTGCCAGCAGCAGCCAAGCCAAAGGCAGAGGGAGGAGCTAACAAAAAGGACAAGGTTAAGGCTACGTTTGTGTCGCTTGCTAGAAATTCTGACTTGAATTCGTTGCTTGGATCGATCAGACAGATCGAAGATCGTTTCAATCACAAGTTTAACTACGACTGGGTTTTCTTGAACGATCAGCCATTTTCTGACGAATTCAAGGAGGTCACCAGTGCTGTTGTTTCCGGTACCACCAAGTATGGTTTAATTCCAGAGGAACAGTGGTCTTTCCCATCATGGATCGACCAAGAAAAGGCTGCGTTAACCAGAGAACAAATGAAGGAAAAGGGAATCATTTACGGTGATTCGAAGTCGTACAGACACATGTGTCGTTACGAATCTGGGTTTTTCTGGAGACACGAGTTGATGATGGACTACGACTACTACTGGAGAGTCGAGCCAGATGTAAAGATCTACTGTGACATCGACTATGACGTGTTCAAGTGGATGAGCGACAACAACAAGGCTTATGGTTTCACCATCTCATTGCCTGAATATAAGGAAACCATCCCAACTTTGTGGGACGTCACCAAGAAATTCATCAAGGAAAACCCACAACACGTCGCCAAGGACAACTTGATGGAATGGATTTCCAACGACAACGGTGAAACATACAACGGATGTCACTTCTGGTCTAACTTTGAAATCGCCAGCTTGAAGTTGTGGAGATCCGAAGCATACACCGCATACTTCGACACCTTGGACAAGAATGGAGGTTTCTTCTACGAGAGATGGGGTGATGCGCCAATCCATTCGATCGCCGCAGCCTTGTTCTTGCAAAAAGACCAAGTCCACTTCTTTGACGACGTTGGATACTACCACGTTCCATTCCATAACTGTCCGGTCTCCAAGGAAACCAGATTGAAGAACAAATGTGTGTGTAATCCTGATGAGGATTTCACCTGGAAGGGTTACTCGTGTACTGCTAAATTCTACACGATCAAGAACCTTCAAAGACCTAAGGGATGGGAAAACTTCACCTAGTCAAATTTAGTTCTACTTTCCCTGTACCCTATGCATCCTACGTCTGCGTACTCTGTATTTATGTATGTCGTACATGTATATGTACATACTTTAAATTTGTTTGAGCTTTTACTGTTTTTTTTCCGGTTTGTTTTGTATTTCATAGGAACGCAATGTGTTCCGACACTGCTTCTATATATCTAGCACATATATACGTCTTATTAGTCTCTAGCACAATAAATTGAAGCCTGGAACAGTTCTGAAACAAGTTAGACAAAAAACGCGGTATATACAGGAGATTAAGGGTGAAACATACACTTCTAATACATATCGATCTCGTCGTGTCTTATATGATCTTCTTATCTTAGACTTAATCGCCATAGTACTTGTAGGTATATCGGTAGTAATTGTGAGCAGAGGAAATACAGATATACCAATATGTCCCAAAGTCGAATAGGAGTTGCTCCCAAATTAAGTCTTGGAAAGAATGATAAACCCAGACCTACCTCATTGGAGTTAAGTGATGATAAAAATTCAGACCTTGCTTTACGAATCGTGAGTCCAGGATTGCCCGCATTGAATGAAGAGATGAAGTCTACGATTAAGCTTTCCCAAAAAATTGAACAGCAACAAAAAAATCTCATTGCAGCAAGACACTCCAATAGTGGTAGTGCAAGCATTGAGAGCGGTAACAATATGGCGGTAAACGATAGTGAAACGGTTGTGGTGAGTGAATCAAGCAGCACATTGCCAGATGAAATGGACAAGTTGTCGACACCAACCAGTATTAAGAGATTGAAGAGAGGGAATATTCCTACTCCGTTGAAGATGAACATTGGGCCGTCAGCCAACCCTACGATCCAGTCGGCACCCATAAGGCAAAATAGGGTTCCTATGGCATCCAGAGGGTATCCCAAGAGATATGTGCCCTATCAGATCCAGGTGCAGCATCAGAATGCCCATCCGTATGCCCAGGCGCCAAATAGAAGATACCGGTACATGCTTCCACAACCGGTCGCGTACACTGGATATCCTGGGAGAATGCAGGGCATGCAGAGGGTCAGAATGACTCCCTATACTAGCACGGCCCGTTATTTTCCCCTCCACCACCCGAGAGGTGTTGCTAGCTTTGGAATGGCCCATCCCACGGCCGTGTACCACAAACAACCCAAGAATGCCAATACAGTGACCGATGTCTACCACGGGGACTACACGAAAGCGGCCCCATTGCACTCACAGCCATTATCATCCCAACGCGAAGTATTTGATACGTCTGATAGGGATGGTGACGACGAAGTGGACGACGATAGAATGCCAGTGTCAGAAGACGAAATTAAAGAAATGCAAGAGAAGTACAACAACGATGTCGAAAGTACGGCTATCGATATCGACGATGAACAGAACTCTGCATTCGCAAAGGACGAAGCCAAGGAACAAGTTTTCGGCTCCATTAATATCATGAACGAGAGCGTATTCAATTTCAAGATCTTTAACCAGAACCTTTCATCCCCTGATGCGGCCTCTGACTACAAGGACGATTTATCCAGGGATAAGGAAAAGTTCTTGAAGATATGCGAGACAAGCTGGGACGAGTTTGTCAGCAGTAGAATGTAATTAGGTATAGGGTATCTTTATATAGGGTTAATGATAATAATTGTTATACTATTAGTGTAAAGTGTCACGTGCGCATATCCAATTACTCGAGAATTTATAGTACGAAGGCGAAAAGTGCCATTTACTGGAGGTGAAGAACACACTTTTCATTGATTATTAGCATAAAATAGATCGGTAGACCTTTCAAATGATAGTATCCAACTCAATACGTGTCTTGAGAGGCCCGGCGATAAGTTCTATCATGAGAACGGGGATAAGAATTAGGCCGTTGAATCATTTGAGATGCCTGACGATACCAATGAGAACATTTACAAGTTTCAATCAGCCATTATTATTTCATGGCTCAAGGGCGGTATTGAACAAAGAAAACAAGGATCCAGAGAAAAAGCAGGATCAAGAAGGAAATAAAGAGAAAGATGAGGAGAAATCAAAACCAGAAGAGAAGGAACAGGGCAAGAACAAGAAGAAGGATATGGATCAAGACGAGAAAGATATTCGAGACCAAATTAGAGAAAATCTCAAGAAAAAGAACCCTAATCTAGATCCTAATAATATCAAAATATACCAGCTCGATAACAAGTCGCTAGCTCGTGCATTTGCAGGGATTTTTTTCTTTTCACTTTTCCTTACATTTCTCCTTGCGTCAAACCAACGAAACGAAAACGAGTTATCGTTCCAGGACTTCAAGACGAACTACCTTGAGCGTGGTTTAGTTACCAAGTTGACGGTTGTGAATAAGTTTGCTGTTGAGGCCCAGTTAATTCAAGGGGCTGTATCGGATCAAACGTTCCAGACTTTCAGCGGTCACCCAGCTGTAGTTTTCACCATCGGATCGGTCGAATTTTTCGAAGAGGAAATGAGTAATATTCAAGAAAGTTTGGGGATCCCAATAGATGAAAGATTACCTATCTCATATGAAGAAAGAGGATCGTGGATGAATTACATTTTGCCAATTTTGCCTACCGTTTTATTAATTGGTGGTTTATGGTATATGACTGTAAAAAGAGCGTCTTCCCAAGGTGGTGCAGGTGCTGGTGGGCCAGGTGGTATTTTCAAAGTTGGAAAGTCGAAAGCCAAATTATTCAACCAGGAAGCTGAAGTCAAAATTAAATTTAAGGATGTTGCTGGATGTGAGGAATCCAAAGAAGAAATTATGGAATTTGTGAAGTTTTTACAAGATCCTACGAAGTACGAAAAATTGGGTGCCAAAATCCCAAGAGGTGCCATCTTGTCAGGTTCCCCAGGTACCGGTAAAACCTTGTTAGCAAAAGCGACTGCTGGTGAAGCAGGTGTTCCTTTCTTATCTGTTTCCGGTTCCGAGTTCGTGGAAATGTTTGTTGGTGTCGGTGCTTCTAGAGTTCGTGATTTATTCAAAACTGCTCGTGAGATGGCCCCGGCTATCATTTTCGTCGATGAAATTGATGCTATTGGTAAAGAAAGAGGTAATGGTAAAATGGGCGGAAATGATGAAAGAGAAAATACTTTGAACCAGTTATTGGTTGAAATGGATGGGTTTGACACCGGTGACCATGTTGTGGTCTTGGCAGGTACTAATCGTCCAGATGTTTTGGATAAGGCTTTATTGAGACCTGGTAGATTCGATAGACATATTTCTATTGATATTCCTGACGTCGAAGGTCGTAAAGAAATTTTCAAGGTTCATTTATCTAAATTAACTTTGAAATGTGATGAAGATATCAAGGCTACTCAAAAAGATGTTGATTTCAACAAATACCAAGAATTAAAGGCTGATGCTATTAACAACTTGGCAGGCAGATTAAGTGCTTTGACTCCTGGTTTTGCTGGTGCTGATATTGCTAATTGTTGTAATGAGGGTGCTTTAATTGCTGCTAGAGAAGATGCACTTTCTGTTGATACGCATCACTTTGAGCAAGCGATTGAAAGAGTTGTTGCAGGGTTAGAGAAAAAATCTCGTATCTTGAGTCTTGAAGAAAAGAAGACTGTCGCATATCATGAAGCTGGACATGCCATCTGTGGTTGGTTCTTACAATTTGCCGATCCATTAGTTAAAGTCTCTATTATTCCAAGAGGTCAAGGTGCCTTAGGTTACGCTCAATATTTACCTAAAGATCAGTATTTGGTTTCAAAGGAACAGTACAAACATAGGATGATTATGACATTGGGTGGTAGAGTTAGTGAAGAGTTGCATTTCGATACAGTGACTAGTGGTGCATCGGATGATTTCAAGAAAATCACGCAAATGGCTCAACTGATGGTATTGAAGTTAGGAATGTCAGATAGCATTGGTAGTATTTATTACGATACGGGTGATAATGAGGGCGGATTTAAAGTTCATAATAACTATTCGGAAACTACCGCAAGATTGATCGATACTGAAGTTAGAAATTTCGTAGACGAGGCATATGAAGCTTGTCATAAATTGTTGACTGAAAAAATCGAATTAGTTGATAAAGTAGCTGAAGAATTATTTAAAAAAGAAGTATTAACAAGAGAAGACATGATCAGACTTGTTGGTCCAAGACCATTCCCAGAACGCAATGATGCCTTTGATAAGTATATTAAAGGTAAGGATGCTTTCAAGGGTAAACCAAAGAATCCTAATGCCGAAGAAAAGACCGATAATTAGGAAGCTGTAAAGCTTGTTCTATATATTGTACATAGTATCATTATAAATAAATCATGTTTGTTTTTATTAAGATCTATATCGGAAAAAGAATATACATCTATATTATATTACATTATCAGTCGTCAAATAACTCTTCTATAGATTCATGACCAGTCTGCAAATCTTCATCCAAGGGATATGGCAAATCTTCATGCAAATTTAATTGTATTTTTAAATTCGGCATCTCATTATGGTATGGTCTTTGTGGATCACGCTTCACATCTACGCTCATTTTGCTAAATTCTATGTCTCCGTCGTCGTTAAGATATTCGTTAATGGAAGCATCAGATCCCGAATCACTAAAAATGTCATTAATTTCGTTAACCACGTCAAGTATTGTTGAAACCTTAGTAGGTTGATCCAGATTTGAGATATTCAGACTTGGCATGTTGATTTTATCAAGATGACTGAGCTTCTCATATTCCTCTTCTTCTTCATATAGATTTGGGATGTAACTTAATTGTGAGAGGTTTGACTCTTCATTCTCCCTTGTTTCTTCATGCTTCAAGCCTTCTTCATTCTGTCTATTTCTTTTATGTTTTGGGTCAAGATGATGCTTCTTCTCTATGAAGTGAGATCTCCACTCCAAATAGCCCATATCCGTCATATACCCACACCCTAACATAGGACATATTAATACCTGCTTCTTGTAAGAGCATTCATTAGGAGCGTTTTGATGATGTAAAATAAGATCATGTTTGGTAACAAAGAATTTTTGACAAGTCCTGGAGTTTCCAAGATTTAGCCCGCAAATAAATGGTTGGCTATTCTTGGATAGTGGCAAACGTGGGACTTCAAATATTAATGGAAAATATTTAGTTAGCTTTTTGACAGTACTTTGAGAAATATTGGGGTTCAGAATAATAGCAGACGTATCTTCCCTAATTGGATACCCTAATGAATGTAGTACGGTGGAATGTTTATCCAATAAATGACTTTGATATAATGATTTATTACCTGTGCAATAATGGCAATGTTCAATGGCACAACTATATATATTAGTAGAACTTTCAGTTGGGGGATATATGCAAGGATCAGTCACAATCAGGAATTCATCATCAAAATCCAAGCTATAATCATCATTGTCATCTTCACTCTCAGACACATACTGGTTTGTGTTGGATCCAACCAAATATTGATCCGAAGAAGAAAGTTTCGTGGCCTTATTGTCATCAGATTCAACATCGGACGTTTCCGATGTTTCAGCATATCCTTTCCCATCTGAAGCAGTTGCTGTGTTTGGGGTATCATCGTCATAATCTTGTGGAGAATTTGTTTCATAACTCCTGCTATTATCACGCAACGAACTATTATATACAAAAAAAGGACTATTAGTCATATCGTCATAGCTTTCATCGCCGCTCTTAGCTATATTATAATCGTCCATATGAAGACGTGGGATATCATCAAAATGTAATTTTGTTGGAAGGCTTTTAGCATTATAAATATTAGATAGCTTACGTGATTTCCTTTTTGTAGGTGTAAGAAGTGATATATCATCATCTCGTACTGGACTTGAGCCTCTAATACCCTTGACTGGTGAAACTTTAAATTTCTTCGTTGGAGATGGGTTTAAAGACAATAAATTATCTTCCGAGGACAGGGCGAACGAGCTTCCCCTAGTGAAATCGTCTGCCTTAAGAGGCGAGGATTGCAACGAAACGTTGTGGAATAGTTTTTGGTCTTTTAACTGTCGCTTCAACTCCATCTTCTGTTGTTTGTGTCTTGCCTCTTTAACATACCTATTATGTATATCTCTCTCCAAATCGTACGTTACAGACCAAATATCACCGTCAAACTTCACATCTGTATTGGCTCTTATACCAGTTCTAAGAGATCTTAAGTGGCCATTATCTGTTATTATCTCACCTGACGCTAAATCTATTTCATCACTCTCCTTTTCATCATCAATTTGTGCATATTTCTCCAATATCTCTTCCCATTTAGATTTGAACCTATTGGTACTTTGCTTTTTCAAACGATTGATTTCAGCTTGAAAATCTTCTTCAGTTCTGTAAACATTACCATTCATATGAAGTGAAGGATACACGCTCAAATTTGACTGTGATCTTTCTGTATTATTGTCGTTATTATCAACATCGTCATCATAATCATCGCTTGAGTCTATAGAGATCAGATTTTCTGGTATTTTTCCCATCTGCATGTCATTTGGTTCTTCGTAATCATCGCTATCGCTTGATACTTCAGAAAAATGGTTAACTATGCTTACCATATTAAAACATTGAATCTATGATCTTTTGTAGTATATCATATTTTGTGTTTACAAATATTTTTGTGAGGTTAGATAAGTTCACATTTTCTAAGTCTTGATATAAATGATCTACCCTAGATAGACCCTTACAATAAATAAGAATCGATTATGCCGTTGTCCTTGTTGGATCAGCAGAGAAAGCAATTGGAACAATTGATGAAAAAGTCCTCGAATTTGGTGCCAATTGCTGGACTACAAGATGAAGCACAGGTAAATGATACGGAGATTCCAATTGCAGATGATAGTACGGACAAGAAGGATAAATGTAAGTAACATGGCCGTTGACTCAATCTAGAGACAAATACTGACTTAAATGGTAGCACAAAAAAAATCTTTTGATTATTCTAATTATATTAGAAACAAGCGACAGCAGACTGAATTAAGCAATGCAGAACAATTGGAGATCCAGAAAAGCAAAGAAGCATTAGAATTTCAAGCAAAGAAAGACAAGAAGGAAAGTGAATTATACGCCAAAACGGCTAAAAAGAGGGCCGCTAGACAAAAGAAATTGAATAAGTTAAAGCAATCCAAGATAAATAAACCCCAACTTACTAACGAAAAATAGACAGCTATAATTTGATCGTCTGGTGTCAGCATTTGGACTTGGATGTTCTTACGATATAGAATTATAATCAAAAAATGGGTGTAAATTGATCTATTAACAGGAACCCGTTCATGATTTCATAAGTGCTATATACATGTAACGATTTGGCTTTAACAAATGCCAAACCGAAACAAACGTTTATTCATCGTTATTAACTGTGTGTGTTCTTTCATTGTTCTTATTTTCATCCCAGCATTTTTTGAAATCTTGCATTTCTTTCAAACACTGTCTCCAGTCTCCAGTATCGGCATGACAGAGTTGTAACTTGAGGTTCTCTTCGTGGCATCCTGTATTCATAATTCTTTGATCCCATTCATCAGGAGCATCGTCGTCATCACCTGGGGGTTGGGTACTACTATTATACGATGGTTGCATTGTTTTTATAAAGACTTGGAAATATTTGGCTTTAAATTTGATACTCGATTTATATTCCGTTATAGACTGGCTCGTACACAAAATATTACACTTACAGAAGAAATGAGCAAATTTAAAAAGAGTATACATTCAAAAAGATTCGATATCTATAATTAAAGGATATACATAGAAGGACTATAATACAAGTTTTAAATGAATTACTTAAAATCCAAATCCACTCTTAGAATAAGCCATTGGCTTTAAATCAGGATGTGGAACGGCTTCAAAGGTTTCAATTTGCAAGTTCCATGGACAGTTAGCATCATCAGAGGCTCTATATCCTTCACCGTCATCCTTTTCTTTATCATATTTGTCATTTTCAGTAAAATGAACAACACCACCTAAATTACCAGTAGAATCACAATAATTTGGTGCACTAAAGACTGTAATTAATCTACCGTTGTGCTCTTCTTCTACACCGTCCATTCTCACTTCATGGGATCTTAAAACCTTTCTAATTTTATTGGTTAAGCAGAACCTTTCAGTTATATCAGGACCAAACTGCATACCAATACCTCTCTTTGATGGGGAACACCCATTTGTTGGTTGTGGGTCCGTCCATAATAATTCCATTCCAATGCCATCTCTTGCTGGTTGAGTTGAGCCAGAATTTGGGAAACGGTTGATCTTTTTGATGTCTTCTATTTTGACTTTAGAATCAGAGAATAAACCACCATGCATACATAAATACGAACGGTTGATCAAAGTGGCTAATGGTAACGCACCAAAGGACTCGGCGAATGCCTCAAATATCTTTTTGGAGTACTTATGCTCACACTCATCAGTGAAACCGTATGTCTTATTCATGTCATTAGTTTCATGATTTCCTCTGTTAATAAAGACTGAAGTAGGGTACAAAATCTTTAAAACGTATAAGTACAATGCAACTTCACATGACCACGAACCTCTATCAACAAAATCACCGTTAAATAAATATGCGTGTTCTTCAGACACGTATCCAAATTTCTGGAAAAGATTTAAAACGTCATAAAATTGTCCATGTGTGTCTCCAACGACCGTGAATTTCTTTGCTTTTGATAAGAGGATTTCGTCTGGCGACTCACTAGAAGAAAGCTTTGAATGGCCTTGAGAGACTTCTACCATACTGCTTTCGTTTTTGAACAATTGACGCACCTTTGCAACAATTGCATGAACATGTTTCTTTGGTAATTTGCCTCCGTCTTTGAAAAGTTTGATCATGTACTTCAAGTAATCTAAATCTAACCCTTCTATTTCAACTTCAAGGTCAGACTCCTTATTTTCTCTTTTAGCATTTATCGATAATTCGGGACCTTCCCAGGTTTTCTCGATTATCAAATCATTATAGTTGATACTGTTAATCACCGATTCCTTCACGTCTCCCGCAATAGCCTTTTCAAATGCCTGTTTCTTCAAGTAGCTAATACATTGTTTGTTGTTCTCTAAAGTCAATCTATCGTTTGGCATCTTCTTCAAAATCTCTTTAAAATTGATCTGTGCCTCTTTATAATTCAAGATGGCCATTAATGAAATACCTCTACGGTAGTATGCCTTCATCATGTTTGGATCAACTTTCAAAGCTTCATTACAATCACTAATAGCTAATCCATAGTTCTCTAATTTAATATGAACTTGGGCTCTATTGGAATAGAAAACTGCATTCGTTGGATCCAATTCAATCGCCTTAGTATACGAATCAATAGCATAATTATAACGATGTTCCTTTAAATACGCGTTTCCCTCATCCTTGAGCTTGATAGCTTCTTCCTTGTTGTTAGACATGATGTTCTATTAAGAATCTATTGATACCCTCTCTACTTGTTGGATACGTTGTCTACCATCATATAAATTTTTAGTTGAAAAAATATAAAGAAGGTCACGAGCCATTTCTACATATCAAATAAAGACGTCAAGTATACATAAAAATTATACAAAAATCAATAATCAAAACGATCTAGTATAGAAAAGGAACAAACTTTTGTAAGCCTTTATTGAATTTACGCTTATCCTTATCCTCTGATACGTAAACCAGAAGCTTGTGCACCAATAGCAGTAATGCCAGTTATTTTACATATATTACCTTGTTCTTCAGGGTGATATTTAGCACCAACTAAAGCTTCGGTAACAGATGATGATCCTTTGTAGATTGGTGTGAAGGTGGCAGCACATATATCAAATTCAGCATATGGATCAAAATCAATTTCAATTGCATCACTGGAAACTGAGTCGGCCTTGGCTTTCAACTTTTGAGCTTGCTCAGCTCTTTGGCCTGTAGATGAAATCGATAAGAGTTCACTTGCAAAGTAAGATGCACTTGCAAAGTTCTTATTCTTGAAAGATTGAGTCATTGCCACTTGCAATGCATTAATCCTATGTGGGCTTTGGAGCTTTGCTCTGGTGAAATAGGCAGCCAATTCTAAGTTACGTTTGACTTCAGATGGGTCCAAAGTACGACGCGCCAACTCAATGGATAAACCTAAGATATATTCACGACAGACAGTCAATACATCTGTACATTTTGCTTCTTGCTGTTCATCCTCGACAGTTATAACGGCGATTGTATAAATGATATCTCTGAAAGTGCTTATAGCACTTTCTAAGTTGTTAGCCTTGAACTGTTTAAATCCAAGCGCAAGTCTGTCTTCCAAGTTTTCGAATCCTGGGACATATGGTGCAAACTTATTTGGATTATCTTCGTCGTTATCAGCTCTGATAAAGGTTTTCATTGATGGTAAATCGTCAACACCCGGTAAGTACAATTTGGAAGCTTGGAAAACTTCTAAGAAACGCTTACGTAAAGGTTCAAAGTCAACAACCCCTAGTTGTTTATGTAACATAGATGCGGCTTGTTCGAATGCACCAGCTGCAACATAGCCAGCTGGTGTCTTTGCATTACGAAGCCAGTAACCAATCTCACCTTCTGTTGCTGCGGACTTCAATGAATCATCAAGTTCAATTCCTGGGGTAGCTTCAACAACTTCATCATCAATGTCCAACTCCTCATCATCCAAATCCCAAGCACCTTCGTCTTCTTCACCTTCTTCTTCCATGTCATCATCAACAATGTCTAACGCATTAGTTGATTCTTGGAATTTCTCTTCAGCGTCATCCTCGATGGATAAGTTCTCAACTTGACCAGTTATTAAAGCATTCTCAAAGAAAGATAATGAAGATTCTTTCATCGGCCAGTTGCCAACTGGTTCACTCAAAGGTTCCGGTAATGGCACAGATTGACCAAGTTCTGGTAGCTCAACGTCCTTTTCTTCAACACCAGCTTCTTGCAAAATCTGTTCCGCCAATTCAGTGAGACCATTAGATTTAGCTAATGTATAAGCCAATGGTAACATCCCACCTTGAATATAAACCTGGCATCTCTTTTTGATATCGTTGTTATAGAAGGTATTTTGTATTAAGGATGAGTAATCACCACGATGTTCAGCGATCGTTGCCATTTTATTCAATCTTTCACCATCACCCTTGTACAAGTAAAGGAATGACAATTTATCAAATAAATGTAATTGTTGATAAACTAATTCAACAATTTCAACATTACCCTGGTTCAAGGCTTCATCACCTAACTTTTCCCAAATACTGTTATTGTTCAATGTCTTAGCTTGTTCTAAAGCCACCTGTAAGTTACCGCACTCTAAAGCTAATTCAAACCTGGTTTCAGGATCTTCGACGAATTGCAATGCAACTTCTGGGTATCCCTTCTTCTGTAAGTAGGCAATAATGTTTTGACCAACTAGGTTAGAGTTCTTGATGATTCTTAAGACTTCGTTGAAGTTCTTGTTCACTAATGATTTCTTAAATCTATATTCAGTAGGATCAATAGTAACAACTTGAACTTGGCCAGCACGATCTAAACAATAAATTTGTTTTTGGGCTACTCTAGTGATATACAAGGTATTTTCTAAAGTTTTGATAATACCATTATCACCGTTCAATAAAGTATACTTAATGTGGTTCAAGGTAGAATATAACAAGACTCCTGTGTCGTCCCAAGCAGCACTCTTAATTCTGATTGTTTCGTGCATCGATGTAACCAATTCTAAGTCCTTAGTGGCAATAGTGATGGTATGTTTAGACAATAAAGCTAAATATTGACCATCATTGGACCAGGAAACGTATTTGACGTTATTAACATTAAGTTCTGATAATTCTTTTCTTTGTTGAACATCGTAATTTATAACTGAGTGACTCTTTACCAACAAAACACGGCCAGCACCTCCATATAAGACATCGTTCACAGAAGAATCTAATTGAATGCTTTTGGTAACATTATTATTTAAATCTTTAACATTTAAACTCTTCGTAGATTTAACAAAGCTGACGAATCTGTTACGAGAAATAAAACATGCAAAATTACCTTCACCTTGTCTAACATCAGTAGGCTCGATGGCACCAGTTACATGTTTTGGTAAAGCAATCAACGCGTACATACCAGCGTCACCTTCACCATGGGTAACTAAAATCGAATTATCGGATTGATTGTAGGATAAGGTTCTCATGAATGACCAAGCCTTACCAATCTTCTTTAATGATAACATTGGTAATGAATTTTCATTCTTTTGGAAATCATAGCATTGAACTTGCTTCTCATTATTGACGTAGAACAATTTGTTTTGAAAAATTGCATGGGCAGGTCTTTCCCTTTCCAATTTAAATACCATGACACCTGAGTCGTGACAGGTTGCAAACAAGTTAATCTTTGGATGCGATGCAACTAGCCAAAATCTGTCATGTTCACGTCTAAATTGCTTAACAGGCGTTCTCTTGTTCAAATCCCAAACTCTAATGGTTTTATCATCAGATACCGAAACGATCAAATCTTGATTTGGGTGGAATGTTGCACATAACACATTACCTGTGTGGCCTCTACAAGTATCAACTTCCCAGGCCTTAGTATCACTCATTCTCCATAACTTGACCAATCTGTCATCACCGGCGGAAACAATTAATGGCAAAGTAGGATGGAACGCAGCCCAATTGACACCCTTGTCGTGGCCTTCCAATACATACTTAACAATAGCATTAACGTTCCCAAAGATATCTTGTTGCGGTAACTGCTGTCTTTGTAACTGGTCTTCGAATGATCTCATCGACGAAGTTGGTGCAGAATGCTTCTTCCTCAACCCAGAAATATCCCAAACTCTCACCGTTTGATCCAACGAGGCCGAAACTATCAAGTCTTCACTAGGGTGGAATTGTGCCGACATCACATAGTGGTTATGTCCAGTCAAACAAGCGATTTCCTGACGGTTTTGCCAGTTCCAGATTCTAATGGTCTGATCGTCCGAACACGAAATAATCCACGGCAAATCACGGTGAAATGAAACTGTACGAATATAATCCAAGTGTCCGTTCAACGTAAAGATACATTTACGCGTGTTAAGCGACCAAACTTTGATTGAATAGTCATCTCCACCAGACACAAACAATGGCTGAGTAGGATGGAAATCAACACATCTGACCGGACCTTCGTGATCTTCAAAACGATCAATCAATGTTCCCATACGATAATCCCATAATTGAATGGTTGATGAATGCAAAGAAACCAAAACCCATGGCCTTTTAGGATGGAACGCAACCCCCTTGGCTCTTGAAGATTTAGATTCAAACTTAGTTAGCATCTTCATTTTGAATACTTCTTTCTAAGAAAATTAATATGTATACACCAAATATTAAATAGGTCTATCCTGATAACAATAACACCTCGACAATATATATATCAATTAATTTTAAAGTTTCAATTGTTCAAATCCTTATAATATACCAATCTTAACTATGTAAATTTGATTCGGTGGTCAATTTATTGTTGATGGAAAAATGTTTGGACACGATCCACCTGAGCGCGGGCTCAAAATCGGATTACTATGGAACAACCAATTAATGGGTGACTTTATTAGAAACTAGTATAAAAAATGACTAAGTATATATATATATGTGCTCTAGAAGAAAAAGGAGATGACACCAAACATGGTGGCAGAAACCACACCTAAGGTAGTGGCAATATTAAAGACTGGGGAGGCATTAGAACTTGAAGAAGATCCAGATGAATCATCTGTCTTCTTTGAGCTTTGGATAAACCCACCAACACCTCCGCTAGGGTTGTAGGTAGCAGCACCGTCGTCGGCATTTCCAATAGTGGCCTTTGGATCGGTAGGAACAGCTATGGTTTTGGAGGTAGAAGTACCCTTAGAGTCAGTAGAAGAACTCTTAGAGCCTGATTTGGATTTGGACTTCGAGCTCGACTTGGAACTCTTCTTTTTGTCGTTATCGGGATCGAGACCGGTCGCGTCACCGTTTCCTAACCAGGTTTTCTTGTCGGTCAAGAAGATGTTTTCCATGTTTCCGTCGGTAGAGTTGAAGAGGAAAGCATGCAATTCATCGGGATCTTCATCGCCGTCGAGCTCAACGTCATCAGGCAAATCATAAGTTGTGACTTCGATATCCTTCAAGTAAGCATAGTAGTATCCAGTCTTCTTAATGTCGGTGGAGTCCCAGTTGATTTCACCACCGGCCCATTCAATGGTACCGAGACCGTTCGAGCTGGCACCACCAGGCCACAACGACATTTGAATACGAGATGGAGTCTGAGGATAATCATAATCACCAGTAGTTTCATTCTTAGTGTCCTTCTTTTCTAATGTACGAACCTTTTGGTCGTCGACGTACCAGTCGATCTTGTCCTCTTGCCAGTCGATAGTATAGGTGTGATAATTATTGAAAGTATTAGAAGCGGTCGAGTTTTTGGCATTGTTATAATCTAAAATACCCTGGTGATAGTAGTTTGATTGTGGATGAGTCAAGTCGTAACCAACGTATTCGAAATCAATTTCATCTTGCACATCAGAGAACAAGATGAAAGCAGTAATAACACCCCCGTCACGAGAAGTTTTCAACTTGGCAGACACTTTTCCGTACCACAAGTACTTAGACGATGAAATAACAGTACCCGATGTATGGTTAGGCATTTGCAACAACAACGCATCGTCATGTGTGTCAATATATCCCGTATAAAGCCAATCGGTTTCAGATGAGTTTCCTAAGTACTCATTTTGTTTCTGAAGCTGTTTGGTCGACGTGAATGATGTATTAAAGTCAGACATACGTGGCATAGGCATACATGCGTCTAAACTGTACGAAAATCTAATATCACATCCCCCTAAACAGAAAGCCCCGGTTCCACATTGTCCATATTGCGAACAACAAGGTGCCGACTTAGGGCACTGGTTGTCTTTATCACACGTAATAACACCATCATCATCTCCAAGGGTAAACTGCAAAAGCGAAAAAATCACCAGCAATAAGTACCAACTTTGATAAATAGCTAATTTCATTGTAGCGATTGTATTTGAAGATCTAGGTAATTTTACTTTTCCGATCTATTAAAATGTCTATCACTCAACTGAATTTTAGCTAGCTAACTTCTCCAAGTACAAATAGAGCAACCTCTCAATAGAAATTATAACTGATCTAGATCTAACGAACTTATAGTTTTATATATATAAAGCTAGTTGGTTAAAAAGTGTAAGAAATTTTCTTGATTCATCTATTTATATCTTCGCGTTCAAGGCAAATTTTTAGTTATTGATGTATTACCAAATTGGGATTAATTAGTAGATCTGCCCCATAATTGGTGAATTTTATCAATTGTAGAGGTAAATGATTGCAAAAGAGGTTCTCGAATCATTGCAGAAGTGTTGTGAATATGGATGATGATATACGAGGTAAATTGATGGCTTTCTGAAGGCTTCACTAACATGGCTTCAGGGTATTGTGTTGAACTACGAGCATTGTGCAATATGTATATCGAGAGGTGGCTATGAGATAATTGCATTACATACAGTACGACTACCATACATCGTATATTTATCTAGTTACTTGAGAAGAAATTGTACATGTTTGGCTGATATGTTGACGGTTGATTGTAGATGAGGTCGTTCGTGCCGGAATCCGGGTGTTGAGGCAAGTTCGTCGGGTTTGCAGACGAAGAGGAGTTATCCGTGTAGTTGGAGGCTTGGGGTTGGAATTGGGTGTATGGGGCTTGGGGTGGTGCATGTGGTGTAGGCTGGGCCGAATAAGATGGTCTTTTCGGTGGGAGAGCTGGGGGTGGTCTCGAATAGGAGCCAGGACTTTCGTTGGAGTGGTGGCTGGCAAAACTTCCACCAGTGGACGATCTGTGTAGCGAAGACTGGGAGTACTGAGGTGGAAGATTGTGGTTCAACGAAGGTGAATTAGACGAAAAATGACTGGCGTTGTATTGTGGTGTTCCAGACTGGTCACCGTATGAGGGTCTGTACGACTGGTTAGGACGGGGTGGAGCTCGAGGCCCCAGGTGTTGTGGGCCCAAATTCAAGTTGCTGAAGTTCTCATTAAAAGACGATTGCGGAGGTGCATTTACTGCTGTAGCGATGTTTTGCTTGAGCAGTCGAGCATAGGCCAAAAGTTTGTTGTAGAAGTCTACCCCTGCGCTTAATCCCAAGCTGTATTTCTTCCAGTTTTGATTGTAGAATTTTATAATTTTGTCGGTTTGATGTTTAATTAAATTGCTTTGGAATTGCTTCGATGACTGGATCTCCTTGACCTTTGGATCATCCGATAAATTGGCCCATTGGTTCTTCAATTCATTAATGAATGTTTTTTCTTGTTCAATTAAGTTGTCTAGTTCTTTTCCATACGGATCAAACTTCTTCAATTCTTCGGGGAAGATCACCGTCTTTATTTCATTGGTTGATTTGATCTTACTATTTAAGATCAAAATATCAGAAATATCGTCATTGTGTATTTCCTTCTTCAACGTGTCCACCAACTTTGCTTTATTATTTTTGATCGAATTCAAGTCATGCAAAATATCTTCTATGGATTTGATTTTGCTGTCGATTGAGTCAGTAGCATTCACCGAACTCGATAACTGTGAATCATCTATATCTAATAAGCTGATTTCATTCTCCACATTATTTGATTGCTTCTTGGAAGTCTGCGAATCAACGTTAAAAAGCATTTTGAACTCCGGAGAATCAGCTCCTTTACCTAAAATAGCGTATAGGTGGGAATTATCGTTATTGATAAGTCCAAATAAGTTGTTATCAGAGTTACTTGCATCAATCAACGATTTTTTTAACCTCACTAAATCGTCTTTGTATTTGATTAGTGATTCTGAAAATTTACCCGACAAGTTAGATTCACTTTCAGTGATAGTATTATATATTTCTTTCCGAATAGTAGAAATATGATCTTTGTTGGACATATCTGTCTGATATTTCGAAGATACTTCGTTAACAATACTTCTAACTCCTGGGTCTATGTTAGTTTCCAGCGATGTTGACATGGTATCAACATGCTTGCTGCTATTCATAATTTCTTTGAGATTAACTAATGACTTTGGCATTTTCAAATATTCCAATATGGATGCCAGCTCTTCGTTTGAAACGTCAACCAAATCAAGTTCATTTCTCAAGAATTGAGATTTCTCTTCTGAATAGAAACTCAATAACTCATGAATATTGATTGGAACAACATTATTAAAGAAGTTGCTATAGTTATACTCGTTTAAATCGTTGAAAAGCTTACTATTATTGATAGGAATAGTTTTGACACCATCCATTGGCTTTATCTCGGGTAATGTGATTAGTGAAGGAATGATGTCATGATAGATAAAATCATTATCTTTATTCATCTCTGTCAATTTGATTCCAACAGCATCTTTTTGATATTTGTAGTTATCTAAAAGCTCATAGGAATCGTTCGAGCCCGATTTCGAAATTGCTTTCAAGGTGGCGCTTGATATTTCGTTCAAAATATTTTGTGACTTTGTCAAGTAAGCAATTGAATCTCCGTATTTGTTATTTTTCTCTAACTGCAATCCATGAAAGTAATGTGACAACGATTCGTAGAACTGAACTTTGAAGTGAATAGTTGCAACCCATGCTGAATCAATACTTGCTGTAACTTGTGGTTCACCACTCTTTTCAGGATTATAGTCACCTAAATCATCATCATCGTCATCGTCTCCAAGTATATCATCTACACTTTCGTTCGTATCTGTAACTGCAAAGTCATCGTGCGAACTTCCGCCTCCAGACTTATTTATATTGCACACCATATTGAAGCACTCTGTATAGTGATTCGTAGTACCCTGGCATAACTTAGCAATTAGAGAATTTTTGTTTTGTTCTAAATCGCCACTTATAACCTTCAACACAAACACCTCTTGCGCCTGGGCCAACATCAACTTAACAAGGAATTTGACACTAGCTTGGTGTAAATCATTTGATGGAGCATGCAAAAAGTTCTCGTTTAAAAATTGATATATCCCAGCTGTCTGCTGGAAAATCTGCAATGACTCTTTGATAGTCTCATCAGCTGCTGCAATAGAACTATTACGTTGTGCCTCTTCATATTTTGCACCAGCATACGTGGATAATAAAGCCCCTAAATTGAACAAAACGCATGCTTTTTCAAACGCCAATGCTGTCTGCTTATGCACAACAGATGGTTGGAATGCATCGTACCACGAAAAGTTGACCTTCTTATGTCTATTTACCGTAGAAAATGGGAACCTCAAGTCCAATAATTCTAATTGACTATAGTAGTTGTAGTATAACTTTATACCTGTGTTGTCTGGGTTAACCCCCCTGATATCTTGTCTTAATTTATCAAACTTCTCCAAATCCAGTTGGTATTCGGTGGTATTTCCATAAATAGACAATAAGTAATTGTTTAACGGCTTAACCCAACTGGTTTCATCCGTCTTTTTGGTTGGTATAGAAAAAAGATACGTCTTCATCTTAATCTCTATATGTCGCTTTACCTCCTTATGATTCAATACTTTTAATAAGTAACATTAACTGGCAGCTTAGCCTTTGATACTAATTCCGTAAAGGGGTTTGCTCGGTGAGAGACATTTATTGCGACATCTCTATATAGCTGCAAAATCTATCTTTTTGATTGATTTCTTAGCTAGTACTTTCAGTGGAAGTATACGCCGAATCGTATAATTGTTCCTGTTATTATTGAATACTGATTACGAGACAGAAAAGTGGAATGTGACCTATTTGATAGCGTTTGTTTATAATCAGAAAACTACACCTCTGCGAAATATCATATGGTTTGGGACAAGTATCAAGGTATCTCATAGTGTTTGAAAGCAGTCTCCTTCCCTTTCATAATATCTTGTCAACACGCAGTATATGCTAGAATACTGATTTAATATCGTTTAGAGTGTTATCTTATACTAAATCTACTAGTATTATTATATACAGTACTCGTATCAGCGATCACGATGGAGATGAATCCACAGATATATCTATGGGGTATGTCAATTAATTGTACTATATATGAATGGATATAACAATAGACAGCGGTTTTTGTATCAAAAAGTTATAGAACTTTCGAATGATTTGAAAAATCTAATTCCGGTTGGCACTTTAAACTTCATTGACTTGCCATTCAACCATTCAGATTTGGGCGGCATCAAGGTAATTGATAATGGAAATCAAAATGGCAAGATAGGTGAAGAGCAAAATTATGGCTGGAATTGGTTGGATATTGACTTCTTTGTTTATATATGCAAAGAACATGTGCATCCCATAGTTAAGTATGTCCAGTTTCTTATCGATTTCAGATATGTTATGGCTACATTCAAATTTGTAAAGTTGCAAATATATCCAAAGTCATCGTCATATACAACCATATGTAAGGTCAGGCTATATTGTATCCCGGCTGATATCCCAGGAGCTCGGTTTTTAACCGAATGGAGATTGCTGAAGCCAAAGAATTTAAATTTAGAAAGGAAATTCAGCGATATATGGTTTAAACTTCTTGAAGTGTTGGATTATTCAAATAAAGGTTGGAACTGTATCTTTTCAAACCATACATTGAGTAAGTATATCAGTAATGGTGTATTGTTAATACCTACTATGCCTGCAAGTCATGATACGGCATACGAGATCCGGAACAACTTAGAAACTAATTTCCATATTGATCGATGGACTCTGAACAGACCATTTGTGGGCTATTCTAAACGCCATTCGAAGGTTACGGAAGAGTCATTTGGTACTAAAGTTCTGCAGATTTATAATAATATTGTTTCACCAGACTTGACTGAATACGAAAATAAACAAAGCAATTTTAAAGAATCCAATTTGTTACCAAATCCGGAGGACGTTATTATCGAATTACTACGTAAATCAAAGAATGGCACACATTCAATAAATGGTGTTGTTTCTCAACTATATCCATTTCAAGTCACGTCTGTATGTATAATGCTTGAAAAGGAATCCATTGATAGAAAGGCTTTAGTACCGAACTTTATTCAAATCATGTCTCCTGGCTCAGGAATCCACTACTACTTTGATATGGATAGCAAAAGCTTTTATTCCAAACCAGAATTGTACTCTCTACCTAAGGGTGGTATTTTAGCGGAGAATATGGGATTGGGAAAGACGCTTATATGTTTGAGTCTCATATGTTTGACAAAATGTGATATATCTGGAATTCCCCAGTCGTATTTATTGTATAGCGAAGATGATAATGATGAGATAAATACAGAGGCTTCAGCCAAATATAATTCAAGGCCAATTCATTCTTTGAAGACGCTAGTTGATTTATGTAAGGAATGCATAAATCAAAACTCTTTACCTTGGAAACATTACATAGATGATATTCCAACATCTGTGGTTAATCGATTATCAAGCTCTCCTGGTTATTTTAGAATTCCTTTTGAAAACCATGACTATGACTCTACATACAGTTTGAGAACTCGGAAGACATCAACCAGGCATAAGTCTATAGATAATTATCTGTCTCCAGAAGGAAGAATCTATCGAACACTTTATTTGTGTAATACTACCTTAATAATAATTCCCGATAACCTTTTTCATCAATGGAATAATGAATTGAAAAAGCATGTTGATCCATCATTTCTTGATAAACTATTTGTTTCAAACCAATTCAAGAAGCCAATGTGTTCCCAAAACTCGACTTTCGTGAGTGAACTACCTGATGATCCAAAAGCTTTGGTAAAATTTGATTTGATTCTTATAACACATTCCTTGCTTGCAAAGCAGTTTGGAAATCCAAATAAATATGACAACCCGTTAGATATGGTATATTGGAAACGCCTAATTATTGACGAAGGACATAGCGTACAGGCCAAGAATTCTAGGACGAGTTTGCTTTGTAAAAGTTTACATTCTGAAAGACGCTGGGCTGTAACAGGTACACCTACCTCTGGTTTAACAAGATTACACATGGATGAAGAACAAACTGAAACATCGGAGAAAAAATCTGGAAATGAATTGAAAAAGAATCATTATGTTGTTAAGAGTAAGTTTAACGAAAGAGAGGATTTGATTAAATTGGGAACTATAGTAAGTAATTTCCTTAAAATTGAACCTTTTCACTCTCAATCTAAGGCATGGTCAAATACAATAATAAAACCTTTATCTTTAAACTCGTATGGCTCGACTGTAAGTTTATCGAATTTGCTAAATGCTATCGTTGTTAGACATGCTTTAAAGGACATAGAACAGAATTTAAAATTGCCTTCACTACATCACGAACCAGTGTTTTTGAACCCATCTTATCATAACAAAATTGCAATCAATTTATTCACAGCAGTGTTAGCGGTGAATGCTGTTTCCTCCGAAAGAATGGATGTTGATTATATGTTTCATCCATCTAATCGTCAGCAACTTAGGAGATTAATCACTAATTTACAAAGGGCAACTTTCCATTGGACTGGGTTTAAACAACAAGATATAGAAACTTTAATTCACATCTGTAATTTGTCCTTAAAGAAAAGAAAGGCGAGCGGCAACTCAGTATACAGCGACTATGATATTTCCCTATTAAAAAAGTCTATTGAAGCCTCTAAAATAGCATTAAATAATCCAAGGTGGAGAACTATTGCATTATTACATGAAATGAATTATTATGTCTCCGGTTTGCCTGACATTTTTACTAAGAATTTTGGAACAGGGGTCTTAGAAGTAGCAGATAAAAATGGAAAGCGTGATGATATTAGTGTATTTGGAGCTCCTCATCTCAATGCTATCCAAGAGTTCTTTTATAAGAATAGGTTCATGGATATGAACAATGAAGAAGCGTTGCGGTCTAAATTAGAGTTGTCCTCTAAACCATTTTGGTCTTCCTATTGGGAAGACAATATGAAACGAAATTCTGAAAGATTTAACAAGCAAGATAATAATCAAGACCTTAACTCGAATGTCAAAGCAGAAGAAATAGAAAATGCTATTAATGTTCCAAATATTGTTAAAAACTTCACGCCAGGATATGAATCACAAACACCTGTATTGTCAACTCCGAAGTCTAATAATCCTCATGGAAGAGCGACAGATGTAAGTCCGAAGGAAAAATTAGTCAGACAAGATGGTGACGGCTTGAAACTCACAGATGAAATCAAAACAAACCAATCGCTAGACGACCACAATATGAATTACCAGTCTATTAAAGCTGCTCGAATTTTAGGTACTGCCTCTGCTAAACTTTCGTACCTTGCAAGCCGATTGCTTGAGCATCAACAAGAAAAGATAAAATCACTCGTATTTTTTGAGTTTGAAGATAGTGCCTATTACTTGACAGAATTGTTGGAAGTATTGGGTATCAAATATATTCTATACGCAACTTTTATCAATCCATCTCAACGTACCAATAATTTGGCAGAGTTTAGTAATTTTCCCGGAGGAGTGACTCTAATCATGGATTTGCGATTGGCTTCTCATGGTTTAACTATTATTTCAGCAACCAGGGTATATTTTATCAATCCTGTATGGCAAAGGTCAATTGAAGCTCAGGCAATAAAAAGAGCCCACAGAATTGGGCAAACAAAAGACGTTTATGTGGAAACTTTAGTATTGAAAGGGACATTGGAAGAAGAAATATATAGAAGAAGATCAGTCGATGAAGAGTCAGTAGATTTTGGAAGGGAGGACACTGATAAATTACAAAAAAGATATGTTATAGACGATACCGGAATGCAAGAGTTTATATTGAGGCATAATTTTTTAGAACATGAGGCTAATGAACAAGAATTTGCAACAATTGTTGCGCCAGCGATAAATTCTAATGCATCCATAACTGGAGATGTGGAAAACTTGAACCTGGAATATTCCTTACTTAAACACAAGGATATACTTAAACACACAACAGGTTCTTATTTGTTGAAGGAATGGAACGCTTACCTTTTTAATGAAGATAATTTGGCACTCTTAAGTAACATTAAAAACCAAAAGCTTAACAAAAATTTTGCACAAAGCGAATTCCTTCGAAAATTTGTCGACTCGAACGAACAAGATACGGAGATGAAAACCAATTACGATAAGGTTCAGACGCATGTTGATGGTCCCTATCGTAAAAAGGTACGGTTTTAAAACTTTATATTTACATTATTGTACAATATACAAATCAGACTATATCTCTCTAACTATAATTGAGCCATCCGTAGAAGTAGATGCTAAAATACGCTCTGTCGGATGATAAGCAATATCAAGCGTAGCACCTCTATGACCTGAAATTTTATTAAGTATCTTTCGTGATTTGTAATCCCATATGGTGACTGTTTTATCTTCCGAACCTGAAGCTATCGAAACATTGTCCGTGCTGAAGCATGCTCTTATTAATTGGTATTCATTTCCTGAAGGAGCGCCATCATATATGTATGGGTTCATCCTAGGAATACCTTCAGGAACAAATTCTCGAGCACTATAAGTCCTCAATATACCATTAACAGACCGAGACAATAATATAGAATCATCTTTGTTTATAGCTATTGATGTTATAGAGTCTACTTGGCCTTCACAAGTCCAGATTGGTTTATCCATCACTCTCATGTCATATGCCTGAATCTTAGGGTCAATTCCTCCAATATAAAATGTATTACCTCTATTATTGAATGTGCAAGACAACAATGGATATTCGGTCGTCACTTTATTCGTTGCTTCCTTTTGTCTTTGGTCCCACAAACATGCTGACCCATCATCACTGGCACTAAGTGCAAGTGAATCCTTTGACACACTTATATCATTAACTGCTAACTCATGCCCTATACATTTTTTGGTTCTTTTTCCAGTTTCACCATCCCAAAACCCAACAGTTGTATCAGCACTTGCACTGGCTAATGTTATATCGTCATATAGCCATCTCACAGAAGTAACAGCCGATTTATGTCCCTTTATTTCTCCGTAGTTAGGAGATTCTTCTTCTTCATTATATGGTAACTTCCATAATAGAATGTTCTTATCTAATCCTCCAGATGCTATATAATCACCATTATGGCTAAATCTTGTAGAAAGTACTGATCCTTCGTGTCCCTCGAGGATTACTGCTTCATTATACAATATACCTCCTCCATTTCTAGCTCCAAGCAGCCGCGATTGGACTAATGCCCTACGATCGCCATCATCTATCTTCTGCCTTTTTACTAGAGACATGTCGTTTCGTAATTAAACAATCTTTTTAATATAGTGTTAGAAGAAGATAACTTTTTGTATACAATGCGGCTCAATTTTTTTTTTTACAATCGTTAGAATTATGACTTGTAGGCATAAGAATCGTAAGTACACAATGCTATAAAACTAAGCTAAATATTCGTATGTATCATTGTCAATACGGCGCAAATATTCTTTTTCAATCAAGTAGTCAATAACTCTCTTAATGTCAATGATCTTAGCACGGAATCTCGATAACGATTGTGTAGCTACGTCATTAACTAACTCATTATGCTTCATTTGCTTTCTGGCTTTCATTATTCTGACGATACAAGCAGAGAGATAATTCCTTCTTGATTCGTCAATTTCTTTATTAGTATTTTCCTCTTCTTGTTTTTGCTCTGTTTTAATTGAGCTCACAAAATTGACCCTCAACTTTTTAGATTTGTATTCCTCGACAATTGTGAACTTGGTGTCATCCTTATTAAAGAGCTCAGCTCCTGGTGGGCTTTGGTCAATTAACTTATATTTAGTGAACGGTAATAAGTGGGCTTCAAAAGTATGTTTAGCGACACCCACAGTATCGAATAACTCTTTAAATGAGAAAGTGTTCGATTTGTTGAATGCTAAAAGAATCATTAATTGGACATTACTGACAGTGAAAAGAAATGGAGGCTTTCCTTTACGTGATAAATTAGCCTTCACCTCACTCTTTCCATGATTCCATAACCACTGCAACTGTCTTCCAGTGTGTTTCTTATTATAGATTTCTTGAACTTTATTAAATGATGGCATTAATTCGGGTGCGAGCTTTAATTTATAGTCATCCAGATGCTTAAATGGCCACATGCTTTGAGCTAAAATCAATGGTGTGAAATCCTTAACCTGATTATCGGTTTGGCCTAATTCTTCTCTTACATTCACTTTCAAATCTTCGGAAGACTTCATATCTTGAAACATCTTCGTCATTTTGGATGTATATTCTAAAGAATTTTCTTCTTGTAATTTCTGGATGATGCTTTCTTCTAATTCGTCTGATTTAGTGTTATTATTAATTAATCTCTTGGCCAATAAACGACGATAATGTTCTTCAAATGCATCTTTATCATCAATGAATTTGAAGATAATCATCAAATTATCCGGGGTCATGCCAATTATATCCGACTCTCTACTAGTAGCTTTTAAGAATCCATCGGCATATCTAGCCAATAGATCAGGAGTCTTACAATTGGATTTAGGGGTTGGAATGGCAATCGAATTTTTGTTGACAAAGTAGCGGCATGCATTATCCAAAGATTTAATGAATATTGGATCCTTATTAATAGCAACGGTAACAATATCATTAAATTTGATATAAATACTGATTAATGTATGAATATAAGCTTTTGGACTAACAAGACCAGCAGTAGTTCTCTTTGAAGATTTTGCGTCTGCAGACTGTTTGGATGGATCTTCTATATCTTCGGACGGGTTTTTAATTTCTTCTATTGCCTTTGAGGCTTCATCTTTAATGTATTTCTCTAAAGTATCCGCTAATGGTTGTAATGTTGACGGAACGCGAGCTAATAATTTATACATAATCTGAATATGGTCGATTTCATCTTGTTCTAATAACCTTAAAAACTGATCATACATCGCCTGAGCATGATCCTTGATTAAAACAGTATTAAGGGTTTCCAACAAAAACTTTTTAGTGTGGTTGTCTAAATAGTTATTAGATCTGGAAACTTCTTCAGACAATCTTGTGTCACATTTCTTCATGTAATCAACTACATTATGTTGTGAAAGAAACTTAGCACTTTCTTTGCTGTAATATTCAGCAGTTTTTTGTAAGAATTTATGCTCAAAATGTTTGATGTATACCACTAAATTAGGTTTTTTCAAGTCCTGAATGTCAATACCCAAGTATACTAATGACTTGATAGCCGTTGAGATGTAATTCGTATCAACAATTTCATTATTTCTCTGTTTCTCGATCTGATCTAACACCTCGTCGATTAATCTATCCGCATTATTATTAAACAAATGACTCTTCCATTTCAACAACGACAACGTATTGACATCAAAAACATCTCTTCTTCCGTCTGATCTTTCCTTCTGGACCCAATAACGGTTCATATAATCAAACACATTATTCATGTAGCCTGCCCCTATGGTAAATCTTGTCCACCTCTTAACATAAAACTCCAAGAACGAATCCAGAGGATCCTTTTTCAAGCTCGTAATAAATTGCACTAGGTATTCATCCAATTTTGCGTAGATTTCTGCTCCTGCTAACGAATACGAATTATTTCCCGACACTGCACTCACAGGTGTGTTGGCAGATCCATGGCGTGATTTATTGACACAATAATTATAAATAGCTGTATAACAGTTCATGTACATCTTCGACGTCACCCCCTGATCACCTTGAGCTCCTAAAATAAATTCTAACCCTGGTTGAATAAATGACCAAGTAGCGTTCAAATCGCTAGCCACTGGGAACGATTGAGACATATTTTAAACCTACACTTCTGACAATTGATTCCTATTGATTTTCAACGTTTCTTTTCAAGCTAATTCTCCGAGAAACTCAATTGGGTTGAAGTTCAAATGTAATCCTTATTAATTCTATAGTAACTGTATAGATCTGATTTATATCCATGTTATACCAAATGTTCTATTGAAGTAGTAGCCGTGAGAAAAATCAACTTTTGGTCACTACACGCAATCTATTCGATATAGCTATTATAACTAACAAATGCAGTAAATCTAGTGTATTAAATTACTATAAAAGGTACAACTCAATCGTTTCTGGGTGATACACTAACTCTATCTACCACCCTAATTATACTTATTGTAAAAGTCAAGACCCATAAACATAGCACCAAAAATAAAAAGGCTGCTAAAGCCCTTTGTCTTCGACATATGGAACTCACTATAGGTGTAAAAATACCAAGGGATCTCAACTCTGGTGTATCGTCATTTTGGCAAACCCATTCACCATCGTAGAGGGTATTAAATGTTAAGGAAAGGTTTGCGGAAGAAAATATGATGAATAATAAATCAAGCATAATAAGCTTCATTTTGCCCAACGGATTTCTTAACCCTAGAGGCTTCCCACTGTATTCATCGTAGGAAATATAGATAAGATATACAATGGCACAGCATTGAACCACGATGGCCATTATGGTACTGGGTTGTTGTTCGACGGTGCTTCCATCGTACTTATGTCTGGAAAGAACGAAAATCGAGCATGCAAAGGCCAAGGCACATGTAGAGAAACATATAATCAATATTCTTAAGAGAAGCGGTACAAGAGGGTTCTGGACGAATATCCTCTTTAATATTGGAACCACGTCTTTTCTCTTTTCGTCCGACATCCAGTATCCAGCCTTCGACCTCACCTTAGGATGATCGTGGTCCAGTGTTTCGTCTTTATTTTTGCCGAAACACCCAAAACACCCAATATCATCTGCAATATATGTGTCCTCTTCTGCGGAAGATTGGCCCAACAACGCCGTCTTTAGTCTATCCTCTCCTCCCCATGGACCATCCAACTTCCAATCGGTGTTGAAATCGTCGTCCAACTTCATTCTCCCCGGAGCATATGCTGGACGCTGTTCTACCGACCGCAAAAGATTGTGCCAGTTATTATTCATCGATTTGACAAATGGGTCGTTGGAGAAACTCAAATACTGTTCTTCATCATCAATTTTCGAATGAGACGTCTTGAGTGATGGATTGGGGTCCGGCTGATTGCTATTTACATTCGTATTGTTTAATTGGTCCTTGTAATGTGCCTGCGATAACGTATCCAACACATATGGGGGTATTATATTTGCTTTATGACTGTACGATTTAACTCTGGTGTTGTCAAATGCATGAGTTGGTGCTTTGGTGAACGACTGTCTAGATTCGGTCAAACTATTTCCTGAACTCAATACTCGATTATTTCCTGAGTTTGGGGCCCCCTGATTCCGTTCTCCATCAAGTTCTGACATCAGGCTACTATAATATGCTTCTAATTAGTCTAGCTGTTAAAAATGCTCTATTCGTTTAGTTTCTTAGTTAATAGCAATGCCTAATAGTGGGAAACACAAACAAATACTCTTTATGGAACAAAAATATGATCCTGTATATACTTTGTTCTACCGATGATAAGGAACAAGGAACACTGGAGACTCTACAATATTATAGTCCAATTGACTGTATCTTCAATCGAGTATATCCTGCGCCCATGTTTCTGTTTGTCTAGGTTCTCTAGCTAGACAGAATATCGTTTTCTAGAATGAAAAAAAAAAGGAGGGGAGGTTCTGAAATTTTTCAGCGATGAGGACATAAATATGCTATAACGGCCTACGGGTCAGCTTTTAATTTGCGTCAAGTGGCTCCTTGACGATGTTTATTCTCTACAAACAACTAAAATGCCGCCAGTGTGTCGTATTACGGGCATCATGTAGACCATTTAGTGAAATTAGGCAATGCTAACGTCATTGATATGTCGGTCACGTTGAGCAATACTGCGACATGCTGGAACATCAATTATCAGAAGACCGAAAGTATTATTTTTGTAGATTTAGTTGGATATAGAATTATAGTACGTCTACAATGATCAGTACTATAGGCGTATCGAAGAATACGATGGTTGTCTCGAGTGTTTTAAAACGTCAGGCTGGACGATTAAGAATTGGTGAAGTAAGACCCGCACTCTTCATTGGCAGGTGTCAATCAAGCCTGGCCAAGGTCGCCACCCCAATAGATAATGATTCGATTTATGTACTTTCCATTCCCATCACGAACTACAAATCTTATATATTCTGTAATCACCAGCCTTCGGTATTAGATGTAACTCAGGCAAAGTCGATTCTGTGGGTGACCAAGCTCGAAGAGAAGATCACGTCTGTGGCGAGCAAAGGGTGGAAAAAGTTGAACGAATCAGAGATTAGCGTTAACGTCAAGATTGTCAGGTTGATCAAGAAGTTGTTAGATACGATTCCGTACGAAGAAAATTGTTTGAAGTCTTTTCCATCGCAGAAATGGATGATCAGAGAGGTCAACGACGATTATGCCAAGCAGACTACGCATTCTTCCACCCGATTCATGCAATCTCAAGCAGACGAGTTAAAAATACCCTCGAGTCAGATTAAACCTATCCCGTTGTACCATCCTAAGTTCCAGTCACCTACCACCATCTTGAATCAACTCTATCTGTTCCGAGACGATGCTTACAAAACGCACCTCAAATACTCCATACTATGTGCCATTGGTATCCCTATTAGTTTGCCCTTTGCATTAGTTCCAATAGTGCCTAATGTTCCAGGTTTCTATATTGCATACAGACTCTACTGCAATGTTAAGGCTTTGCTAGGAGTTAAGCACTTGGATTATTTGTTGGAAGACTGTACCCACAAGCCGTCTGCACCTGCAAATGCATCCTCCGAGAAAAAGGCTATTCAATCAACCGTCAATGACACCAAGCACATTGCATTCGAGCATGTTGATCACTTGGATGCAATTTATCTGTCAAACACGTCACTTAGCGACCATAACCTTCTCTCTGACGAAAAAATCATTATTACCCCCGACATCATCGACGGCCTCTGTCAAAATTTCGATTTGCCACACCTAAAAGAGGACCTCCTCAAGGCCTTGAGACAAGAGTCACATCGGTTGAAGAAAGCTGAAAACACGCAACAACTGTAAATATGTTTCTATAGATTCGCTATTTATTCAAAGTTCTATTTCATCTTCTCTGTAGATTTGTTGTCCTTTGAATATCTATATTATACTCTATTCCTTCCGGTGTGTCGTATCTATTTTCACGACTCTTTCTTTAATTATCACATATTTTGATTATCGGCTCTATTCCAGAAAGTATGATCAAAGGAAGAGAGCTTTTACTTTCCTGTAAAAGATCAAAAGATCTTTTTGATACCTGTTAGTATTAATAATATTACATATTCAGTATATAATTGATTAATCTAACATGACCTTTCATATCCCCAAAGACTGGGACCCAATTGAGCCAACAGTATTAACTATTGAACACCCAAAATCACCTTGTTCCCATCTGCAAAATACTAGCTCTACCCTCCTCTGACCGTCATTGTATCGGTCGTATCTGATCCCTCCTTGAAAATCCTCAATTGCCTTTGAAGTCACTACTTAACTACCGAATACAACTTTCACTCAGTCCAAAAAGCTCTCGAGGGTGCAACCATATAAACATCATTCCACAGATTCCATCATGCACCATGGAACCTTTACTCGAATGCCCTAGTTCTTTTCACATGATGAGTCCACAGTCACACTAACCCTCGCTCGTCAAAAAGCAGGTCGTGTGATATTTCAAAGTCATTTAGTGAGCAAGTTGGACGTTGCGCGAGTAGTTGGTATTATATAAATTTTGCAAAAGACTCCTATGTTAATTGTATTTGTTCTTCTACTACATACACTAATTATCATTAACAATGAGAGATAAGTGGAGAAAAAAGAGAGTTAGAAGACTTAAGAGAAAGAGACGGAAGGTTAGAGCTAGATCCAAATAAGCGGATGAGGATTAACAGTATAGCGGAAATGTTGGTCTAATTGATGGCAAGAAAGTTTCCAGTAGGTTTGATGTTTGAAAACGTAATAAAGAATGGTTAAATAGTTAGTCGGAATTTATGGTGTGATCTATGTTGAATTGGCAATGGTTGCCATTGAGGGTGCCGGTATTTTTGTTGTTAGTCTTGGTTTAAATTCTAGTTCTTAGTAACCGCACCAATTGCAATTTTGTTTAATTGGAGTGTCCGTATATGAATATATGCCTTAGGCAATAAAGACAGAATGTAGTTTGAAATGTAGAGCGTTATTTAGAGGAATTGGGGGACCAATTGGAAGTGTTGGCTATTTTGGATGTAGTGACCAAAAGATGGACAAAAACCGGTCGGTGAGCCTCTCGGGTGCTTGCGACGCAAATAAATGGCTGCAACACAAATTTAAGGATACTTCTTTGTTTGACAAATACGTCATATACGTACAGTACTTTAGTATGTTTACAGGTGCTATACATGACATCGATGACAAAGGATACGATAGGCTTGAAGCAATGGAGAAGAAAGGGATTGAATATAGTGGTCTGCGACTTCAACGTCCACGGTATCCGCAATCTGCACCAGCTACTAGATATCCACTCGGAATGGCACGAAACAGTCTCAACGAGAATCTAAGTATGTTGTCTGTAACGCGGTATTCCATAAACAAGTCTTGTTCGAATATATTACAACTGGATCTGGTTAACACCAAGCATGCACAATTTGATCGTAATTGTGAAAATTTTGGAAAATTTGTAAATGAATTTAAAAAGAGAAATGAAACTGAGTCACTCAATAATTGTAATAATCCAGACAGGGAACAAGCTCATTCCGCCGGGAACAGGGGTGAAGGAATATTATCTCTTACAATTTTCGGGAATAGTTCTGTCAGTCACAGAGTTCGCAGCCTACCGAGCAGTTCACATTTAGGCAGAGATGCAAGAAACGTCAATAATGAAAACCTCGGAAAGAAGGGAATTGGTGGTGCTAGGAGTCCCTCTCCCATGAGAATGGGGAGGTCCCTCGGTAGGTTAACATCGAGTAGAGAATTTGCATCTAGTTTTTCTTCCAATAGTAAGCCACAGGGGTCAATTAAGCTACATAATTCAGAACCTAGTAGCTTTTTTGAAATCGAGTCCGAAGTTACTAGTGAATTAGAGGAAGAAAGCCCTATTCTGTACAGTGACATCCAGGCCACCATAACAAGTCCACACCATCCCCCTTTTGCACTTCCAATCGAGAGTAACCAGAGAAAGATTTTAAGACCAAACAATCTCTTTAGTCACAATAATGCAAGTCTAACCAGAGCAGACTATTTTCAAGACTACATGGAAGAAATAATGGCCAGATGGAGACCTGGACACTCTCAATTCAACGTTGACGACACTATGGACGGTAAACATCCCTACCAACAAGAAACCTTTGAACTAGAAGCCAAGGCTGCGAAAATCAATCCATATAATCCGTTTATTACATTGAAAGCTTGGTTTAACAGAAAGGCTGCAATTCCTGACCTTGAGAATCAAAATCAGACCATTAACCATAGCAAGACGGATAAAGAGCGGAATAAGCCCATGAGAGACACTCTCGTACCCCAATTACCAGAAATTTCTGAGCGTCTTAAAAAAATTGAATTTAAGATTAATAGTTCCAATTCGATTATACCCAAACCATTTAAGCCAGGCGAATGCTCTCATGTCACAAAAGTTTTACGTCAATCAAGTACTCAACAAGAATTGACTCCAATAGATGGGCCATCTTATACACCGAAAGCATTACCTTTCAATGATTATGATTTAAACTTCGAAACAAAAGATTGCTTTTCAAGTCATAAGCCAGAAAAAGGCAGTAATGCCATCATAGATTCAATGGATGAGGATATACGTGATTTGCTCAATGGGTTTGATAACTTTTTGTCTGATTGTTTCCAAAGTTTCTTGAACGCATGCTCTTCAACGGGTAAAATGTGCTTTAATCCAACATAAATATTTCTACGAATGAGTGATCCAACGAGAATTGACAATCTCTTGGGGATATATGACAATGAAATATATACATCACACTATGCAAATACAAAACACATTGTGTACGGAATTCGAATAATCAACAGAAAAATATGCAAGATAACATCTGTATTCATACATGAATATTGAAATAGCATATATTTAAACGAAAACAATGAATATAAACATTTAGCTATACCGAAACAAATGTAGAACAAAAATAGATAGTCATCTAAAAGTGACAAATATAGACAGTCATCTAGAAATAATAAAAAAAAGGTACAGAATTAAAACAGAGAACTTATTCTGAGGCTTCAGCAAATTTTTCAGAAATGTTCGCCAATAATTCATTAAATGCTTTCTTACCCTTCTCTTCACCTTCGGAAGGTTCAACGAACTTGGATGACGAAACGGCATGCTTCACGTCTGAAGTTGCCTCAGATAATTTACCCCATTGAGCACCATTGGCAACAGCCTTTTGTGCTTCATCGTGGTAAGACGTAAAGGCTCTCATCATATCAAATGTCTTCCAAATAGGACAGAATTGATCGTATGTAGAGTAACCGTTTTGCTGTAAGAAATCTTCCTTGATCAAGTTAGCAACATCTAAAGTAATCTTATCAGAATCAGACAAAGCAGACTTACCGACTAATTGGACGACCTGCTCTAATTCTTCAGCAGTAGACAAAATTTCCTTAAGCTTGTTTCTTAAAGCAGGGAATTCTGGATAATTAGACTCGTAGTACTTATCCAAAATGTTAGTATATTTGGAATAAGAAATCGATGTGTTAACAGATGGGAAATGCTTTCTCTGGGCTAATTTCTTATCCAATCCCCAGAAAACTTGGGTAATACCCAAGGTCGCGGTGGTAACAGGATCAGAGAAATCACCACCAGCTGGAGAAACAGCAGCAACAATCGAAACAGATCCAATTCTATCTGGGGAACCTAAAGCAACGGCTTTACCTGCACGTTCATAAAAGGAAGCTAACTTGGCACCTAAGTACGCTGGGAAACCTTGATCTGCAGGCATTTCACCTAATCTACCAGAAAGTTCTCTCAAAGCTTCTGCCCAACGAGATGACGAATCAGCAATCATAGAGACATGCTTACCTTGATCTCTGAAGTATTCTGCTAACGTGATACCAGTGTAAATTGATGCTTCTCTGGCCGCAACAGGCATATTTGAGGTATTGGCCACTAAAGTTGTACGTTTCATAATTGGTTCTTGACGACCATTAATTTCAGTGTATAGCTCTGGGAATTCCATTAATACTTCAGCCATCTCATTACCTCTTTCACCACAATTGTGTACCACAGCTTGGTTGGCTAACATAAATTGATGATCCGAATTATCGGGAAGAGTGACACCATAGTAATCAGCGGCTTCGATTTTCTTTACTGAAAAGTCGAAATTTTGACCAGTACGGGTAATATGACTTGGGACTGAAGTGGTTTTTTCAGCAAGAGCACACTTGCTAAGGACTGATTCCAAAGCAGAATTTCTAGTCATACTAATAATATAGCTCTCATTTTCAGCCTTCACAGAAGTGCAAATACCAAGCGAACGTGAAACCGCAATAACCCCTTCTCCTACCTTTGAAGAGTTGGTCCTCACGGAAGCCGAAAGAGGGTTCTTTGTAACAATCCCGTCAGAGTCAATAAGACCAGCAAGGAATTGTTCACGGACTTCAAAGGATTCTGTACGGAGGAATGATGGAATTGCTTTTCCAGACTTTCCTTCTACTTTGAAGCTCATAGAGTTAATAACATCCCATAAAAAGTCAACAGTCTTAGCTGAAGTTTGGTTATTATTTTCAATGGCTTCATCATATTCACGGACACGATTAATAAGTTCCGTATTCTTTCCATCGATCAAATATTGGACACGATCAGAGTAACCATTACCAATCCAGAGACCGAGTAAGTAAGAAACGTAAGGAGCAATAGTAGCATCGAAGCCTGCTTCTTGAACGACAGGAGCCAATACTTCTTTGCTGGCAAGTACTGGTGCCCAGGATTGCTGAGTAGCACAACGAACATCGTCGCTCATATGGCCAACATCACGAGCTTCAATAGTCCAATCAATAGAGTTCTTTGAAATTGTGCTTGCAAATTCCTTTGCCATTGAACTTTCTTCAAAGGTTTTAGTTTGGGACTTCACCACAGAGAATTCACGGCCGTTAGCTTCATCTGTAACAGATTCAAGAGCAAAATAGGTGACACAATTTTGTTCGACTGCAATATCTTGCTTAGTGTTGACAACTAACTCGTGTTTTGCGTTACAAGTGAAAGCAATTCTAGCAAGATCAGCTTCTTCTTCAGGAGTTGATTCATTAATTTCGTACATGGTTTCATTACCACGAGGCAATGCAACAACATTTCTAGCTTCACCATCTTTACCAAGGACGCTTTCACCAATTTGGACTTCTTCAATATTCTTATTAGAACCGTCGGCCATTAAAACCTCAGTTCCCTTTGCAAAACAGCCGATATAGACCATGAGATCAGAGTTAGAAAACTTTGAAATGGCTTGTGAAATAACGGTTTTACCACAACCGAAGGCACCAGGAATACAAGTGGTACCACCTTGAACACAAGGAAATAAGGAATCCAATACTCTTTGACCAGTCAATAAAGGATGGTTTGCGGCTAATTTTTCAGCAACAGGTCTTGGGACTCTGACAGGCCAAGTATGCATCATTGAGTAAGAATGCTTTTTACCATCGAACTCAAGTTCTAATACAGGGTCCTCAACAGTGTAAGCACCTTTTTCTGCGATCGAAGTAATTGTACCTCTTGCTCTTGGAGGCAATAAGATCTTATGGTCATCTAATAATGAGTTTTCGAAGACGGACCCGAAAATATCACCACCAGTTATATGGTCACCAACTTTCAATTGACCAGGGGTAAAATCGTACTGAGCGGTTCTAGACAATGATGGAGCATCGATACCTCTTGGGATATAAATAGATTGTGATTTTTCTTTAATTGCTTTCAATGGTCTTTGAATACCATCGTAAATGGTTTCCATCATACCTGGACCTAATTCGACAGATAATGGTTTACCAGTTCTCAAAACAGGGTCACCAACAGTAACACCAGCCGTTTCTTCATAAACTTGAATAGTGGCCTTGTCTCCTGCAATACGAATGACTTCCCCTACCAAGTTTTCGTGTCCAACTTTCACCAATTCATACATGGCACATCCAATCATATTTTCAGCAATGATAACTGGACCTGAGACTGAGTAGATTTGACCATACTCCGATTCTCCAGCATCCAAAGAAAGACGATTCATCTCCTTACGAGCATTTTCTAAAGCACCAGCCTAATTTATTGGTTAGTAATTCCCATCTTAAGATAAATTGCATCCCTTTATTCAATTCTTTTTTGCCCTAATTGACATCAATTCAGTGCTTCAATTGACATCAATTTCCTCATAATTTGCACATACCATTCTGATGATCTATAATATACAGAAAATACGTTAAGCTTTATCTGATGTAAGAATATTAAGTCCAGACTTTCTTTATCAGAGTAGGTTGATTATAATGGACGAGTGCAAGGTAGGTCGTGTCAAAAACATAAAAGGAATATGTACCGATTCTGTCAAATACAAGAATGTATTCCTATATATCTACAGAAGTATATACAGTTGATAGGTCGTATGTGGCCGTATCTGTCTTTTGAAATGTAATTAACCATTTAGGCCGGAAGAAATTCGAAGAGTTCCAGAAATTATATGCATTGACGGGAAAATGGTAATTGTACTTCGTGTTCTACTACTACACGGAATTCAACTTCTTAGCTCTATCTAAAGCAATATCACACATAGCGTTAAAAGCATCCCTTCTTTCTTGGGAGATGTCGTTTCTATTAATTCTGTCGATCATGTTTTGCATTATGACAGATCTTGGTCTCCCATTCACGAACACAACGTACCTTAATCCGGGGAATGTAGCTTCATACTGCTCATTGAGCTCATTGAGCTTACGAGATTCTTCTTCAGAACCTTGCAAAGATCTCTGTTCTTGAGATGAATGTGCAGACAACTTTTCTGTCTTATTTGGTGCAGATTGACCTAAACGTGGGTGAGCAGCGATAATCTTGGAAACGTCTGGATTTACAGCAGTACCCGAACCATAAGCCTCCAGATCTGCCAAACCGAGATACTGTAACAATTCCTCTCTACATCGTTCAATCATCTCTGGATAATCTGGATATGTAAGCCCCCCACTAAATACTTTGGAAATAAGCAATGAAGACAATGTCGGACATGGTTCAAATAAATGGTTAAGAGCTTCTATGAGTTGGGGACGTGGAACAGTAGACAACTGGTTTGCAGGTGGCAATTTATAACTCATCAAGAATTGGTCAATTGTAAGCTATAGATCGGGAAAAAAATATACGTCGAAGAAAAATAGAGGTCTAAGGTCCTGGGGAGATTTCTCTTATCAGTACGGAGTTTTCCGGTCGATTAACCGAACTACTTTATTTTTCAAACGTAATTTATATTAAGAAACTAACAAAAAATTGAAGATATGCAATATATAATATATAATATATAGGGATTGGTGTACTACTCTATATTAGCGTAACCAGAAATTAGAGGGAACAAATGTGAGTTGAACATGGATTTACGAGAAATGTTGGATTTGACGTAATTCTTTAGCTGATGGAGCACCCTTTTGGGCAATCAATGGATGTCTCCAGTGCTTGACGTATGTGAACAACACATTAGCCAATTGGTCTAAATCTTCAATTTCTAAATCTTTGAAAGTCTTAGCAGTTGGGTCAATAGTTTGGTTGATTAAATGTCTTTCGATTTGATCTGGGTTTGTTAACTTCCAGTACACCAATTGCTTAAGTTCAGCGACTAGTTTAGCAAGTGGTAATGGAATTTGGTAATCAGCAAAACTGTAAGGTAAAGGACCAGCTTGAGCAAAATTTTGAGTGATACCGTGAATCATTTGTCTGATTTCGTGGTAGGAGAATTTTTCAGGACCGTATAATTCATAAGTTTGGCCAAGAGTGGAGTCATCAAAACCGATCTTTTCTAAACCTCTGGCGACGTCCATAACGTGGATTGGGTAAATTTCTTTGGCATTCTTATTTGGAGTCCACATTTTCAACTTTGGTCCTAAATAGTTTAATAAGTTGTCTTCACGGCCGAACATTGGAGCTGGTCTAACGATTGTAGACTCTGGTAAGATATCACGCACAACTTGTTCACCGACACCCTTAGTTGCGTAGAAGACAGACTTTGAGTCTGGGTTAGCATTATACGACGAAACATGAACAAATCTTGGAACACCAGCATCTTTGACCGCTTGTGTGATTCTTTCCGTTAACCCAATGTTAACATCTGCCATCGAAAAGTTCTTGGTGTTATAGTCGACCCCGATACAATTGAAGACAATATCAGAATGAGCAACGGAATCTTGAATCGACTTCAAGTTTCTGGCATCAATTTCAACAAAGTTAACAACTCCTAAATCCCCAGTAACCTTTAAAAATCTCTTTTTCATATCATCTCTGAATGGTACAACAGTAGTGGTACCGTGTCTGGCCAATTTGGAAGTCAAATAACGACCTAAAAACCCAGAAGCACCGAAAACAGTAGCAGTGTATCCAGTTCTAGACGAACGTCCACCATGACCCACCGAAACATTAACTTTCCCGTTTCTTGTAATATTAATGTCCGAGTCTAAAACGGAAGTGTAAATAGATCTTGTTTGTCTACCCACTGGGCTTATTTGTCTAGCGGAAACTCTCAACATTATTTGTATTTAATATTTCGATTCTCAATAGATATATCTACTATTCAGTTGAATATATATCTATTAATGTTAACTGACTTTAGAAATATTCTACTTACTATATCATCAAATCTCATATTGATTATATTTGAAAATTAAAAGCTCTGGTTGGTTAAAATATGTTTTTGGTAAATACACTATTTTGCATCAAATGTAACAGTAAGAGACAAGGACGGTACCAGGATGGTTATACTACAAATAAGGTGAGATTTCATAAAACAGCCACTCAAGCAGAACAGCGATATGATTGATAACTATAAATGTAGGCAATGTAAAAAAAAACAACGTTAAAAAGCTTTTAATGAGCCTGTAATAAGTACTAAATGTATACAATAACAAGGAAATTTTAAATAATGATAGTATAATAGTAAAAAAAGATGGCCAGAAGAAAATGAAAGCAAAGAAAAACAACAATTCGTCATTAATTAATCAGTCATAGAACAAAAGCATTAAAAAATACACAAAAGAACAATAAATCATAAGAAGTAGTCGGGAGTTTTTCTTGTCACAGTTGGTTCGCCTGGTCTGACTGATGGGTCATATTGTAAGAATTGTCTGTTATGCTGTTCATCCACTTCCATGATGGCTGCCTGGTTACCACATCTATAACAATAGTTTGGTGCAGAGAAGATGGTCACCACAGACTCTTGATGGGACCATGAGTAACCTTCCATTACCAACTGGTGAGCTCTTGCAATTAAACTTAAGTCATTAGTGTGGTTGAATTGTTCTGAAATATCTTGACCAAAAGTGAATCCTGCACCTCTTGGAGAAATCCCCCATCCACCTCGATCGTCAGGATCAGACCATAACAAGTCACACATAGGACCTTCATGTGGAACTTCCTGGATTCTATTCAATTCTCTTACTTGATCAATCGTTTCGATCATTGGTGATAATCCTCCGTGCAAGCAGAATACCTTATTATCAACCAATGCAGTAATAGGGAAATAGTCGAATAAGTCGGTGAACAATTTCCAAACGGCCGCAGAACCGTATTTCCTTAGACATTCATCATAGAATCCGTACACTTGTGTGATTTGTCTGGACTCGTGATTACCTCTCAATATAGTAATTCTATTAGGGTACCTCACCTTCATACAAACTAAGTATGAAACAGTTTCCACTGAATAGTATCCTCTATCAACATAATCACCCATGAATAAATAGTTCGTGTCTGGACATGGTCCCCCGATCTTAAACAACTCCATCAAATCGTGAAATTGTCCGTGAACATCCCCACATATAGTTACCGGGACTTGGACCGGTTGCACATTCTCTTCAAACTGTAAAACATCCATGGCCATATCGCACAAGTTTTTTACATCCCCCTCTGATAATGGCTCGCACGCAGATAGTTTTTCAATCCATTGATCTAATTGATTAATGGACGATGTGTTCAAATCTTTGCTGTTAGATGGCTGTGATTGTTGCTGGCCTGGACCAGACGTAGATTCATCGAATCTTTGGTTCAATTGTTGGTCATTGCTAACGTCCTCCATTGGAACATCAGTGTCTAAATCCATAATTTATGAATCTTATGAAGTAATATGATATGAAAAATAATTGTACTTAGATGGTGCGTGTATCAGTAATGAATGGATACCCTTTCGTTCGAATTAGATGAAAATGACCCAATTATAAATATGTATAACAAAACAATTAACAAAACAAAAAGGAATGGAAAATCAATGCTAGAATGCCAGAATTCAATTCAGTTGCTGTATTCCTAATAACCAACAAGTTGTTTACTCAATTTAATCGCCAATATACGTCAATCTGAACAATTTGATTTATAGGCGTTCTGAAATTTGATCTATATGTATTAGAATGACAAAAACAATTTATCGATTTTTGACTTGTTTAATAAAATTAATCAATTGTATTTATAATTAAATTTATTACTTCCTAACAGATTTTAGATCTCTTAATATAATGTAATGATACCGTATAATTTAATTAAATTGTCCGTTAGTAAGTCAATTACTTGGTAACTTATCCTTGTCTAAGTTCAGCAAAGATGAATTCAACCACCAATTTTGGTATTTAACACGACAAATTTTGAGAGTGAAATTTTTGAGATTAATGTCGTATGTGGTGGTTTCAGTGCGACATTCTGACTACTATAACCAGGTAAGCGTGCAATACGGCTGCAACTTCGTTGATTGATCAGTTTATATGGCTTGATTACGGCAGGTCAATTACATGTGGTCTTATCTATGTGATATTATCTATGTTTGCAGGTGAAAAATGGAGGTTTTTGTTATAGGATATAACGAAGAACATAAACGTATGGAGGATCCACGCATCATACTGTGATCTACATTTCTTATAGGTAAATTAGGATATCATTATATTGGAGTCGTAGAAACAATGGATAGTGTACACCATTCAAAGGTGCCATAAACGTGATCTAAATAATATAGGTAAAAAAAAGCATTAACAAAAAAGATCATCTAAGCTGCACAGCATGGTTCTATAAAAATTCTATAATGTGTTAATCGTCAAAGTAAAAAGTTTGGCTGAGATTTTATCTCTTCGTTGCCCACGGACCAATCCGCTGTACGAGAAGCCGAGTTGAATTGAAACAAATTGCTCAAACTATTACTGTTATCATTATTATGTGAAAATTCGTCACCAAATTGGTGAAACGTATTGCACAAGTTTTTGGCACTTTCTGACAACGATAATGAAATCAATTCGCTCAAATCCTCATTCCTGCCTGTAGTTGCTGCAGTAGTTGTTACTACTGGTTTTGCTGGTAAAGATTGCAACGGATTAAGAAGCAGGTGGAGACTACCAGAACTGTTGAGTGTGCTTCGGATGTGATCACTTGATCCCGTCATTAGTGTCATTGGAGCATTCGGAGTATTCTTAGCAGGACCGTCAAGTCCATTAGAGGGGTTGGCATTGGATAAGTCAAAATCTCGTAACAAATTCTGGGGACTTGGACAATGGGTAATGAAGGTCGAGTTTGGGTTTGTTGCTTCCGTTGAGTTGATCATCTTCGAGTCAAACTCATTCAAAATATCATTAAGGAGGAATTGATCCTTCTCACTAACATTACCATCTTGTTTCATTTCACTAGAAAGTTGACTCAACTTGTTAAACCAGGTTCTTAAACCATCGTAGCATGAAATAAGGTCTTTGATATTCTTATTGCAAAATGGGAAAAGCTCGATCAAGTTCTTTGTGAATTTCATAAGGACCATTTGATTCTCCTTCAAGTGGCTTTCGTCAATTTCAATATTAAACTTTAAAACTTGCATCAAATGTGGCAATAATTGATAGTTACTGATTTGTAAATAAAGGTTATTATCCTTAAAGTCTAAGAGATTGTTCAAGTTAATAACTGACTCGATTAATTCACACTTTAAATGCATGAAATTTAATTCATTGCAATGGACAATAATAATTTTGAATAATATAATATACTTTAAAATTTCAAACATAAAATCCTCATTTGATAAGCTATTCAAAAATTGCTTGAATTGAATATAAGATGTATTGCCGATTGTTTTATTATTATTGATTTTCTTTATGTTTTTGATACTTGAATTTTTATTGGTGTTGAAAATGGAAAATTTGAATAGGTAGTTGATTGATTTTGAATTGATCAAGTCCTCTTTATTAATGATTTTGAATATTTCGAATAGCGAATTACCGTCAGATGATTTCTTATGAAATTGAATATGACTAAAGTTATAATTATTCCATTCGTTTAACAATACATTGTTACTTTTAATAATGAAATCTGATGACAAAAAGAAATATAAACTCTCCATAGTGAACAACGATTCATATAATTCGTATAATTGCACATCTGTAAGTTCCGCTGTACTTTTGAAGGGAAGGTTGATCAACTGATAAAATGTAATCGACTTTCTAAGATAGATTAGCTTTTGCTGGTTTTGATTTTGAGTATTCAAATAGTTTGTGATTTGGTGGAAGTTGCATAAGTGTAAGGCGGATATCGACTGGTTATAGTAAAGCTGTTGCGAAATATGCATTTGTTGCACAGTTGAACATCCAGGAAAAAATGACAACTGTTCTATTGGCAACAGCACCTCAGTGATTTTCAACTGCAACAAATTCTTCAAAGATTTATACAGATCAATATCCCCATCCATAAATTGTGTTTTGTAACCAACAGACAGAAACTTAATTAGGTTTTCGACTATCAATAGATTCAAGGTAAATATGATTAGCAACCTCGATAATACCATTAAGTCAGTAGACTGGATAACCAATTCGCCGTTGGTGTTCGCAAATTGTACCTGTACGAATTTAATTGAACTTTCATAACTAGTCAACAACGAGTGCACTGTCAAGTTCTGCAAGCATTTATACATCACGGGGTCCTCTATCAACCGCAAGATATTGACAAGACGTTCAGACGTTAACACATTTTGGTTTCGCATGCTGTCCACACTTTCGTTGGTCAAGTTCTGCGGCACCGACTCCACGGGGTGATCTGCATGGTTCGACGCAATCAACTCCTGGACCGTCGTCAATGTATTCGAACTCGACGTCGAGTGGTGTGACAACGATGGCCGTACCGTCCCCTCAGGACCCTTTTTCTCCGAAAAACTGTTGATACTGTCGAGCGTCTTTTTGTGAAGTGTTTTCGGCCCGCTCTTCTTTCTTTCTCGCAACTGCGTACAGTTCAAGTTGTTACTAACACAGTGCGAACAAGGTCTATTCTGTTCACACTTCACCTTTCTTATCGCACATGCATCACACGCCCTATTAGTCGTCTTTCTCTTCTTCTTCGGTTTGGACAGTTCTCCAACTCCGTTATGCCTTATCTCCGTTTCTATTCCGTTCTCCTCGCTGTTCTTTCCCTCCGGACTTGAACTACTATTCCTGTGGTATGGTAATCCTCCATCCATTTCCATGGTTCTATTAACAAAGTTGATCTCGGTCATCTTATAAATTCATTATTTGAGTTTCTCGCTCTTCACAACTCCCGACAAGCTATTAGTTGTTGATCCTTTTTCTGATTATTACACAACCTAAACAAAACTTTTAAGCTTGTATTATTAGAATGTAAATCAATAAGAACTCAAAATATTGTTCTTGTTTCTAATTCTCTAAACTACTGTAAGTAAAATGTTTATTATTCTATTCTAGTTTACTATGAGTAAGAAAAGTTTTTCCTTTAATCGACTCTCTATGCTCGCCCCGAACTACTCCACGATTACCTGCGTGGAGAAAAAACAAAAATTCCCCGATGTAACGTTACATTGAATTTATGATTCTGCGATAATTTTGTTGAGCCATAGCCATTTCTAGGAACACTTTGTACTTTTTGTCTAGTAGCGAACCTAATTCGGCAATACTATGGTCCGGATAAATAATATCGTAGTCGGCGTCAATTGGTATGCTACCATTTATTGTATTTTGGTAATTTTTGCATCCAGTTAGTAGGTGATGGCCTATACTGCTAATGATGGCAGACCCTTTCACGACATTGTACTTCACATTTGTAGACAGCTTTAGTATTTTAACTTGCATCCCAGTTACGGCAGCTAGGAGTCGCATGAATCGTTTGTTGTTGCCTTGGGAGCCACTTACAGTGATGGAGTCGACAAGAGGCCCATTGGAGGCCTGGATGATCTCCAATATTTGTCGGGTTTGGAAACAGAGAAACTCCAAGACTAGATTGTACCGTATTACGAGACCCATGAGGGTGGTTCCGTTGGTGATGGATTCCAAGTTGTTGGAGGAATTGTGGCCGTCTATGATCATTTCGCTCATGGAGAAGTCGTTATACGGGCTTCTGTTGCCGTACTGGTCGATGTACCAGAAGTAGTTCTTAATGATTTCGGTGATGGTGGAGATTCTATTGACTTCGAGCGTCGCAGTTTTGTACTCGAGTAATGCAAAGATATCGTCAGTGTTCAAAGATGATACCACCAGCGCGTAGTTTGCAAAGAGCTGTTCGAACAATTTTCCTGTAGCCGGCTGTCCAAATTCAAATATATCCAACGGTAGAGCTAGTAACTGTGAAAACGGGCCCCAGATTCCCTTAATTGCATTATATTGAGATGACGGCGTCGAAAGAATGAAGCATGTAGACGTCCCGGCAATCATAGAGAGGTGGTTTTCGACAGCAAATTCGGGTCCAATTGTAGATAACCACCCTGCATAACAATCGATGCACCCGTTGGCTACAGCTATCTTTTCTCTCAGATTGTAAGCATTCTCATGAACGTAACCCAAAGGAATACCTATAGGCAATAGTCCCGACGTACTCAAGTTAAATTCTGATCTGCCAATAGAAATATGAGAGCCGATGCCGATCTGTTTCAAAAATTCAGTTGTCCAACCCTTGATGGACCCATCCATTGCTTCAGACACGGTGGGATATTCTTGCATATGCTCGATGGGTTCAGCAACATAAGGCACGAGTCCCTTTTTGTCAAATCCTCCGACCAAAAACAAGTAACTGAACCAATCATAAAGTTCAAAACACACTATATCTTTAGTTATATGATCTTGCAACCATTTTAACTTGGGTAATCCCATTTCCGGAATAAACTTGCCACCTACCCTAGATAATTCCTTCTCGTTCACCATTTCATTTAAAAATCTGGTTTGCTCGATCGATCGATTATCCATCCAGAGTATGATATCTTGCTTACTGTCATCACCTTCAAAATTAACTGCACATGGTTTAAGATAAATTTCGCTACCAATCCTAACCCTTTCCATGACTACCATGGAGCATGTTGCAGTAAACGATATTGAAACGACTGGTTCATTCACTAATTCTTTGAGTAATGCAAGTATACACTGATAGATTTCCTGCGACGATTGAGTTATGTAGTTAGAAAATGTGTTATGTTTATTGGTCTTGATAGGTTTAAAAGCGGTTTTGAAGTTATCTGGATTGTTTAAACAGACTCTAACAGATCCTGTTCCTATATCAACTCCAATTGTAGTCATATCGATTATAAATAGATCATATTAATTGTTGTTTGCGATTATGATCTAAGAATTTTGTACTCGCATCAATTCACTACCAATATTTATATATACAACGTTCCAATCCAACCTATATTTCTAACGGAAACCGTAGAACAAATCTAAGGGTACAGAAGACTACATTACATCACTTTTCAAAAAAACAAGCATTTAAAACAATTAAAAACAAGAAGTATACAATGCATTACACAATACAGCTATAGCAAGATGTGGATTTAATCCGAGTAGTTTAACCTTGGAGGACAGCCTTGGAACCAGATTCGCTAACCCAAGACTTGACGGTGGAAGAGTCAAGAGAGCTTCCAAAGTCATCATCGACTTCAACAACATTAACTTCACCATCACTGAAGATAACTGCAGCCTTCATAGAACCAGAAGTTGGTCTTTCGAAGTAGTCAGAAGAACCACCACCACCTTGGGCAGAACCATTGTCACCTTGACCACTGTGTAAGTGACAGATCAATTCGTCAGAACCGGAAGTGATGACTTCGAATAAATCTAATTCACCACAACCAGTTTTCCAACAAGAACATTCTTCGTCACCGTATTGTAAGGTTCTTGGAATCTTGGCGTTCAATAACCAGATAGCTGGCATGTCGTAGTTGAAAGAAGCGGAGTCGGTAGCACTTGGCATTTCGAATTCGAAAACCATGATCTTGGTGTTACCACCGAACCCGTGGTAAGCTGGAATACCTTCTCTGTAGAAATCACAGTCGTCACCATCACACTTAGAACCGGACATGATGACATATTCAACATTAGAATCAATGGTGGTTTCTTCTAAGGCGACAGCACTTGATGAACCACCAGAGGCATCCTTGTTAGCATAAGATAAAGAGTTACCGAAAGAAGATGACCAGACACCAGAACCAGAACCACCGTAGTAGTTTAAGAAGGTGACGTTATCAGTGGAACCTGGGGTGTAATAAGCAACTCTTTCCCAGTCACCAGCAGCAACAGAGGAATCAGAAGATGATTCGGAAGATGATTCAGAAGCACTCGAGGATGAAGAGGCAGATGAAGAGCCTGAACCTGAACCTGAACCACCAGTGGCAGCAGCAGAGGCAGTAGAGGTTTGAGTGGTGTCTTGTTCATCGTTGTCACCAGAACCTGCAGTGGCAGTAGTAGTGGCTAATGATGTTTGGGTGTTACCGTTACCATCAACAATAACAGTTTGGGTGACTTCAACCACTTCGGTGGCTCTCTTGTGTTTGTGGTGAACGTGTTTGGTGGTACATTCTTCTTCGTCTTCCCTCTTCTTGTTGTTAGAACCAGATGATGGGTAGTAAACACCGAATTGCAATAACTTCAAAGGACCTCTGAAATGAGCAGATAACTCTTCGTCTAATGGAGCTAACTTACCAGAGAAGGTTTTGGTTTCTTGACTACAAGATCCTGAGTCTTCGTCCATGGCAGTGACGTCTTTGTATGAACCAGAGTATCCAACACCTTGGTATGAAACCTTCTTGGTGGATCCTGCTTGAACAGTGGCAATGGCCGATAAAATGGCTAACACAGCACTGGAACTAAATTTCATTTTCGATATATAATACTACTTTCGTATAGTTAAAGGAATGACTGGAGTTAGAATTTAGTATTGGGTTTTTTTAATTTCAAGAAATCTTTTGTTTTTAAAAGTTTTGCAACGGATAAGCCTTATATTAATATTCGTTTTTCACAAAGGGGGAGTACTAGTATCAATGTTCTTGACGACATACAATCACTTTTCTAATTACAATCCTTGTCATGGCTTGTTAAAACAGTGTTTACAGACATATATGCACTCTGTGCAATTTTTTCACACCGCGCTTTGTCGTGCATGCATAAAAGTAAATAGTCGGATTTCTAATATTATGAGATACTTACTTCACCTGATCCCCATATATAAGCAAGTCGGATATGCTGCCGCACTGGCGCGTATTTTTGCATAGGTGCTGGTTGTGACCTCTTCCATACTCGGCATTTCCCAATTTGGCTCGTTTGTTTTAACAATGTTCCAAATTTGTATGATGTACCAGAACAACATGGCTGATATACGATGGCTGAATACCCATTAGAGGCGGCCTACACGATGGATATGTTTACTTGGGTCAGTTTTCTTTGAAAAATCGAAAATTATCAAAAAATGGTTTCTGGCGGTCGAGGTACCCCTTCAGTATAATGGAAGCCCATATTAAAATGCGAAGAAGCAGGAAGATCAAGCTGAAAAATGTGCTTAAAGAAGCAAAAAAGACACGAATCGCGTATGGCGCTTTGCAACCGATATCATTTGTGCCAAGCGCAGTTCCATAATGATTGCGGCTACCATAATGTCGCGGCAACCGGAATCTGAAACTCGCCTCGGAAATACATATTATTATGTAATCATACGACACTGAGTGTCTGGGGCCTGGGCCCGCATTCGGGTAAATTAGCGAAGTACACTATAGTGCATGCAGTACCGAGAGCGCTTACGATCGGAAAATTTTGTAATTACCGTTAGAAGTGTATTACGTGCATAACGGCGATCGAAACGTATTGATCTGGACTGGTCCGACGTATATAATCCGGCACCTCATCGTATCAAAAGAATCGCATACACGAAAAACAGCAAGATGCAGTTGATTCGATGATGTAACGGCGAGATGGGTTAAGATGCAAAGAGCGATGGATTAAAGACCGAGAACGCAAAACATACGAAATCAAAACGGTACAAGGATCATGGTGAGGATGTTGTGTTAGAGAAATGTAACATGTGAGTGTAGAAATAGGCACCGAAAAAAAAACTATAACTGATGAAGAGTGACCATGGCAGTGTAATAGCTTGGAATCAATGGTTACATCGATGAATCAGTCCTGACGACTGATCCAATGTTAAGGTGGAGAATAAATGGCGAAGCCATTTATTCTGCAGACTGTACTGTATCAGACAGCGAAGAGTCTAGATGGGAGTACGGTTCTGATGCCCCGTTGGAACATGATGCATTCAGCCGTTAGAATATGTATATGCAATACTCCGGTGGTCATTATTTTACCATTCGATATAATCAGCTATCGTACAGTAGTTGTGGTTCTCTACCTGTCCCCGATATGCATGTCAATATGAATAAATTGCATGAACGGTAAAATCAAAACCATTTTTGAAAAATTTTTAGAATTTTGCAATCTTTTGCAATAAATGGTAAAATCTAGACTTAAAATCTAGACAATGTGGTCCTATAAGGTGAGAAATTAGTATTGATCTAGACTTAAATAGCACCTGATGAAATGTGTCATCTATTCCTTCGTCGTTCGCTGGTGTATATCTACCCTAGGATGTGCTGCTCTTACACAACGCTCTTACAAGTGTAAACTCGCTTCTAATATCACACCCATGCACCCATATATTTATCCGAACCGAGAAAAATCATTACACCCCATACTTGACTAATTCAGCAGACCTCGATTACATAATGTAGATAAACACAACACTCTATTTATGTCTAGAATGCCAATATTGCTAACAAACAACTATGAACACTTTGTTTGTAAGGTTTGTTTCCACGAACAGTATTTCTACATAGTCCGGTATGTCTAAACGATTTTCAGTGTTGAGTAAGCCTACGGAGGCAGAAGAACCGTCGTTCAATCCATATGATAATGTCAAGAGAATATCGCAGATTGAGAAGCAGAAGAAAGAATTTAACCAACGATACAACTCACCAAAAATTATCATCAGGGATGATCCTGTGATACCTGATTATCGTCTCGTAGACGGATTTAAGAAGCACGCGAATTATAATATGAAAATCGTAGTCGTGGGCGATGGTGGTTGCGGTAAGACATGCTTGCTTGTATCATACGTCCAACAGAAGTTTCCCGAGATATATGTACCCACAGTGTTCGAAAATTATGTCGCTCATATTTCCACTCCGACTAATAAGATAATAGAATTGGCGCTTTGGGATACAGCAGGACAGGAGGAATACGACAGGTTGAGGCCGTTGTCGTACCCGGATGTCGATGTGTTGTTGATTTGTTTTTCTTTGGATAATTTGACGTCTTTGCAAAATGTCAAAGATAACTGGTTCCCTGAGGTATCGCACTTTTGTCCTGGAATCCCAATAGTATTGGTTGGAACCAAGGCAGATTTGCCAACTACTATAGACCCCGATTTACCCATCCAATTGGCCACAGAGATCAATGCCGTAGGGTATATCCAATGTTCGGCCAAGACCATGTTTAACATCAAAGCTGTGTTTAACTTTGCATTGGACCATTTCCAGAAGCAAATGGAGTACCACGAACAAGTAGAGAAATCGCAAAAGAATAGGTTATCGAAAGCCTTTGGCCATTCCAGAAGTCAATCAGGGAACTCATATAAAAAGCACCACTACAAAAACTCATCGTTGGACTCTGCCATGTTATTGGATGGGCCTTTAACCGAAGATAATTTTACCGAAAACCCTTATGGAAACTTTGGCAATGAAAGCAAGTATAATGAAGATGAATTTGCATTTACAAGGACGCTGAAAAAGAAAAAGAGAAAGTGCATTATTTTGTAATTTTCATAGTTATTTATTGTCATCACATACACTAGAGGATACGTTCTGGTGTAAAACCTAGAAATTAGAAATCAATATAATAGTAATAATAATAATAGTAATAATAATAATAGTAGTAATAATAATAATAATAATAATAGGAGCAATGAAAAATTACAATACGCTCCGCGTTATGCTCTTCAAAATAATCTCGTTAAATATTTTGTTATCATAATATTGATTAGGTTCTCGAATAGATTAGTATGTCGTCAATACCCGACAATTTAGGACCAACCAAAAGAAGCACGACATCAACCTCCACATCCACTAGTCCAAATTCAACTGAAAATGAATTAAGTACGCTGCACTCAAATCATTTGAACGATGCTGGTAATAAGTCAAACGATCATTACAAGTCAAAATTATCACCATTACGTTACAAATTAAGGGCATTATGTTTGCCAATTATAAGAAAGGAAACTGAAATATTGGCCAATATGCAAAAGAAAGTTAGACATCCCATTTTAGACTTCTACTTTGCATGGACAGCCAATTTAGCATCACATACATTTTACGTACTCATGTTACCATTGCCAATTTGGTTTGGTGCTAGCACATTGTCAAGAGACTTATTAGCAGTTTTGGGACTCGGTATTTTCATTACTGGTAATTTGAAGGACTTCCTATGTTTGCCTAGACCGAGGTCCCCACCACTTCATAGAATTACCATGTCATCATATACGACCCAGGAATACGGGTTTCCATCGAGTCATAGTGCCAATGCAACAGCAGTTACATTGGTGTTACTTGCAAAGCTTTTTGAGTTTCAAGACACACTCGAACCCTTGACAAAAGTTAGTATTTTTTGCTTTTTGATTATCTATTACTTTTCGCTTATATTCGGTAGACTTTATTGTGGTATGCATGGATTCTTCGATGTATTTACTGGATCAGTTATCGGATTCCTTTTGTTTTTGTTTAGATTTTTCTTTGGCAAGCAATGGGACCAATGGTTATTAGCTACTCATAATGAATCTGCTATGGGGTTGATATTTACTCCATTATCCATTATAGCAGGATACGTACTTTTGATACACTTTCATGTTGAGCCTGTGGATGACTGTCCATGTTTTGACGATTCTGTTGCCTTCATCGGTGTGTTGATAGGTATTGACATATCGCATTGGCTATTGAATATTACTAATTATTTGACATATAAGAACCCATTTGAAGAACCAATCATTGTCAGATATGATTTCGATGAATTTGGTTTAGTCAAATCGATCATCAGAGTCGTTATGGGTGTGACATTTGTCGTCATTTGGAAGACAATCTCAAAACCTGTCATCTTTACAGTTTTACCACCAATCTATAAGTTCATTGGGGTTTATTTACCTAGAAAGAATTATCAACCCACAGCCTTTTCGAAAAAAACTACTAGACAGATTAGATCTCAGTCTTTATCGAATATGGAGGGGTCACAATCGATTGGTGACATTAATACTTTCATTAAAGGTGTCACTGACCACAATCAAATAGACGAAGTTGGTCCTGAAAATGACATTGATTATTATGAAATGTTAGACTATGAAAAGAAATTGGGACACGAAAACTCGTCAAAGACCGTCCAGCCGATAAGCGGTGTTTTCAAATCAAGATATGACGTAGAGATTGTTGGTAGATTAATTATTTACGCAGGTGTTTCTACGACAGCAGTTTGGGGCTTTGCGTTTGGAACAGAATTATTTGGATTAAACTAACTTGGCTATGTATTTATGTATTTATATAATAGTAATCTTACATTTCTTTCATTCATTTCATTCTTCGTGGTCGTAAAATTTATCTGGGGAAGTCGCAGAGATACTTTTTTTTTGTTTTTGGAGGTGATGCTAACGAAGTAAATATAAGGATAAAGCATAGAATGTATAATACCAATGGATGGCTCATACAATAATGACCATCGAGTTTATAATCAATTAAGTCCACTTGAAAGTTCCAATACCGTAAATGCTATTTTCTCGCAAATAAATCAATTGAATAACCACTTTACTAATTATCAGATAAGTAACAATAAAAAAATTGAATCCATTAATCAGAAGGTAAATTTGCAATTCAATGCAATTAATGAAACACTAAATGGCTTATCAAAACAGGTGAATGTCTTAAGTAGGAAAATATCTATGCCTACTAAAGATAGCACCCCTAGAAATGATGATAAAGTATTGGAAATATTCAACAAGCATATCAATAAATTAAGTAACGATATCCAAGAACTTAGTTCATCGTTATATACGGGTAATGATAATTTAAATCGGCAATTGGGTCTGGAGAAAGACACCGTTCTGGTGGGTAGAGACCTTATACAAAATGGAGATGTCGGACAAAAAAATAATTATAACTACAGACATGCGGAATCGCCAGAGATTATGGCTGTAGATATGGATATAGATAATAGAAATAGATCGTGGCCGAAGTCATTGAGCCTTAGGTCGCCTGCACCACAACCTAATTCAGCCCCATCATCACCATTTACAAACAGGTACATTGATTTCCCGGCTCTATTAGAGAGGAATACGACGATTGGAAATGATATTAATTATGGTAATCAGAATGGTATTATTGAAAATCCAGAACTTCGATTAGAGGAGGTACAACGTATAAATACCAATAAAGGGGAAACAGGTAAAAAGAAATCGAAAACCAATATTCTGGAAACTGAAGCCAGCGGTTCCCAGCCATATATATATTCATTAATGAACTCACGACAGCAGATCAGTTTGCAAGGAACGAAAGCATTTCAATCGTCTGCAAAACGACCCAGTCCTAAAAACAACAGTGAAAATCTCACGCAATATCTACAAGGGCAAATTCTTAAACTGCCCGAATACCAAGATTTGGATAACCATAACCAAATACATCGTACATCAATAATGTCGAATCAAAGCCGAACCCTGGAAATTGGTCCAGATACAGACGTAACACCAAAGTCTTTTGGACAGGTGCCAAATATAGCTACGGAAAAAAGGGAAAATTTAGAATTAAACACAGTAAAAGAAGCACCGAATACGACAATGGAAAAGCCACATAAACAATCTAAGTCTAATATACCGGGTGTTACGCTATTGAAGGGCAAGAAACTCTCAACTACCCCCCAGTATAAATTGGAAAAAAGTTTACGGAATGTTTTCGAAATATGGAAAGAATACGAATATGGAATTAATGGAAAACCTCCTTTAAGACAACTAGAGGCACAGTATAATACTAAATGGAGGAATGAAACAGAACTGAGAACGTTCTTAAGGCGTAAGAAAATTTATGATGCAATTGAAAAGGGCAAAAAAGTGGGTTACCATGAAAGGCAAATTATAGAGGAGCTCGAGCTTTTAAGGACCTACGATAGCTTTGGAGTTGTGAAAAAGAAGCCTTTGCTGTGGCTATATTCTAATATTCCTCGTAAGTTTTGCTAAGAGGTTGCAGCCAATAAGTGAATATGAAAGTCAGCTTATGCGCATCAAATCGAAAAAAAAAAAAAAATTTGGCTCATCTAATTGATAAGGTATTTTGAAGTAGGTTGTAAATACAGTTAGTAAATCTATAGTATAATGGCTCCCACAGCATCTATCGAGATCAAGAAAAGGCAACTTTCTGCCACAGATGTAGAAGGTGAATGCAAAAAACCTAATATTCAAAGTGAGGCAAGTAAACCACAGCCTAAACAAAGAAAGACTAAGGTAGTTAAAAGAAAATACAAAGCGAAGGATGTGGATGCTACTTCGCCATTAGGAATATTACAGCATGAGATTAAGGAGTTCTTGACGGAATATGGACTTGAAGAAAATCAAATTTCCAATGATATGCCATCAATTTTGAATGATCCCCCTATCGAAGCAAAATACCATAGGAATGTGAGTGATGTCGAGGTGGTCAAATTATCATCTAATGGGGACGGTTTAGCTATCATTCCACATCCAACCAAAGAGGATGGTAAGCAGGTGTGTTTAGTGCCATTTGGGTTGCCTGGTGATAAGGTTGATATCAGAGTATTTAAGTCGCATCCGTTGTATGTCGAATCTGATTTGCTTAAAGTAAACGAAGGGTCTCAGCATAGAGATGACTCGTTAATTAAGTGCCGTTACTTTGGTAAATGTTCTGGATGTCAGTATCAAAGTGTCGATTATAAGCAACAATTGGTCTTTAAGAAGCAAACCATCGAAAATGCATACAAGTATATGGCGCCAATCTTGTCGAAAGCTGACAACGGATTACCATTAGTGAAAAACACGGAAGCATCGCCACTTCAATATGGATATAGGACAAAGTTAACCCCGCATTTCAACTTACCATACACCAAGCCAAAAGAATACCCTCCTCCTAGTTTAGGGTTTGGGGCTAAGGGTAGACCTACCTGGAGACCTGAAGCAGAAGGTGGAAATTTTTCGATCTTGGATATCGAAGAATGTACGATTGGTACGGAAATCATCAACAAGGGAATGTCAAATGAAAGAAGTAGATACTTACAAGACTATATGAAATATAAGAAGGGAGCTACCATTTTGTTGAGAGAGGATACAAACAAGGTCACCGAAGAAGAGCCAGTAGAGCAGAAACCTGCATCTACTGATCCAGAAGGCTCTGTGTCTTCAGTGACATTAGAACTTGATAATGGTGACAAATTGCGCAAGACATGCGTCACTAGCTCTAGACAGATTGTCACTGAATATGTCAACGGGTTCCAGTTCCAATTTTCGGCAGGGGAGTTTTTCCAAAATAATAACTCGATTTTGCCAATTGTGACCGATTATGTCAAGTCCAACTTGCAAATACCGAACTCAAATGCCGATGAACCAAACTATTTGGTGGATGCGTATTGTGGATCGGGACTCTTTTCTATAACATGCTCGCAAGGAGTTTCTCGTGTCATTGGTGTTGAGGTTAGTGCCGATTCCGTCAAGTTTGCCGAGTTGAACGCCAAAAACAACCACATCGAAAATGCTACATTCATTGTGGGCAAGGCCGAAAAAATCTTTGGCAACATTGATACTCCTGCCGACAGAACTGCAGTCATCTTGGACCCGCCAAGAAAAGGATGTGACGATGTGTTCTTGAACCAGTTGTCAGAGTACCATCCGGCCAGAATCGTGTACATCAGCTGTAACGTCCACTCGCAGGCCAGAGATGTCGACTGGTTCATCAACAAGACCAAACATGGCCAAGACTACTTTGTGGAGAGCATCAAGGGCTTTGACTTCTTCCCCCAGACTCACCACGTTGAGAGTATTGCGGTATTAGCTTTGAAGAACTAGCTGGCCAGCACCACCATTAATCACAATTACATAGCACAATGCATAATTATCAACCATGTTGTCGTAAGACCCATTGTACATAAAGCTCTTGAAGCTACCTTGATCTCTACTATCTTGATCTCTACGACCTTGAACTCTACTTCAGTCCATTTTGCAGCATCTTAGATCTCGATCAACAATCCAGTATACAAAAGTTTCTCTACCAATATACGCTCTATATCGTTGAGCAAACCATAATCTAACTCTACTCCCTACAACGAAATGTCCTTCGTTTCAGTTTATTTCGTACATTCACCTACCTTCACTAGTCCCTAGAACACGTTTCTGGAACCCCCAAGACCATGTTCTCATATTAGGGCTTAAAGCCCTAGTACCACCCAATCTGAAAACCGACATTTTTGTGTAATATAAATATGGGCGTGTTTTCACCAAAAAAAAATTTCCGTCTCGTGCTCGGATGAAGCCTCATACCGACTTTGTTAGTGGTTGGGGACGGTATTGGCTTGGTGCTTAGAGTGAAAATTTTTAGAATATTGATAAATATCTATAGTTAAAGGAATAGCTTATATCCATAAATACACCAGTCACAATGGAAAACGATAAAGGTCAATTAGTAAGTAAAGATTAGTGATAGACAGCCTCATATGTCATTAGTTGGACCACTGTACCGGAGGAGAATAGCGAAATGAAAGAGTGAAAGAGTGAACACGAAGAAATCAAGTAGAGAGTCCTATAGAATGAAGAACGAGAGGGCACACGACGAAACACGTACAACAGAACGTAGAAGCATAGTATCAGAGGGAATGACGTTAAATAATGCCATTAGTAGGGGAAGGAGTACCCACTAGGTGAAAAATATGCGAATTGGACATAAATCGACTCGAGAAGAGCCAAGCAACGAAAATCACGTATTTGGATGAATATAAAACCAACGATACTCCGGAATGAACAACTGTGACAGAGGAAGACTAAATGAATACCAATACTAACAATTTTAGGTTGAATTATACGTCCCAAGAAAATGTTCTGCCACCAACAGAATCATGAAGGCCAAGGACCACTCTTCTGTTCAAATTAACATCGCTAACGTCGATGAAGAAGGTAGAGCTATCCCAGGTGACAACACCACCTACGCTTTATGTGGTTACATCAGAGGTAGAGGTGAAGCTGATGACTCTTTAAACAGATTAGCTCAACAAGACGGTTTATTGAAAAACGTCTGGAGTTACTCCCGTTAAGTTTCGGTATATTACGTGCATGGTTTAACTTAAATTAATAGTTTGATTATATATTTTTTGTCTTATGTGTGTGTATATCTAATTTAATGTCATAAAAGGTTTTATAGTGGACGGACTTGTAAAGTGTGCGGAGCACGAATTGGTGGTTTCCTTAATGATCACCATATCAAAATAACTAATGGCAGGATAAGCTCTTTATCTGAATAGATTGATTAGCATTGTTTTGTGTGGTGAATAGCATTAGCATTTAAACTTCATTGTTGACAAGAACATAGATTTTGGCGGTATCTTTTTTGTTGCACTAGTGAAAAATTGCATTTTTTAACAACCATTTTACTCCACAGTAGTAGTAAAATAGAGATGACTCAAGGGGTATTCACTCTTTTATATAACGAAGAATATTTGGCAGGGGCCCTTGTTCTAGCCATTGCGCTCCGTAAGATCCTCGAACGCCAGCCCGAGGTTAATATTTCATTGGGGGTTATTATTGATAAAGAACGGTTGAACGACTCTCAGGTATCACTTTTGCGGGGTTTGTACGATGATATAATTGAAGTAGAACAATTGGAGTCCGATATGGATCACAGGTTGACCTACGACTTAGGGAGACCTGAATTGAAGCAGACATTTACCAAAATCCAGCTTTGGTCGTTGACAAAGTACGACAATATATTGTACTTGGATGCTGACACTTTGCCTAATGTCCCCAAGGATGAATCGCAGGGGTCAATTCTCGATTTGTTGAAGTTAGACTTCGCTTCCAATAAGATTCTCGCAGCTCCTGATAGTGGGTTTCCAGATATCTTCAACTCAGGGGTCATGTTGTTGAAGCCGAACATGTCCGACTACACTAATCTATTGAACTTAATAGAGGAATCGAGAGTTGATCGCAAGCTTTCGTTCGATGGGGCGGACCAGGGTCTCCTAAACGAGTATTTCAACCTGCAGCCAGATTGGGTTCGAGATTTAGTGTCTTCTAACCAGACGGAGGTTGCGGCTGCTTATGGTGCCAAATCGTCGAATTGGATTCCATTGCCATTTTTATATAACGTAACTCCGTCCACCGAATACGAATATTTGCCCGCATACAAGCATTTTGCCAGTACTGGGTGGTTGAGCACTATATACGGCAGTCTGGGTAGAGGGTATTCGAATTTATTGCCTCATTTCAATGGAGAAAAATCCCAAATAAAACTTGTTCATTTTATTGGACCCATGAAACCATGGAAAGCAGAACTTCCCATTGGTATTTATGGCCAGTGGTGGGACACATGGTATGGGTATTTTGGTAATGTCACAGTTGAGGAAGTTGTTTATCATGGTGGGGGCGATTTAGTTGTTGAATCTAGATCGTTCGAAGATCAAAGGGAAACTCAAATACAGCCGGTAGAAACTCCACCGACGAACTCAAAACAGGGTGAGAAATTCGATCCGTCGTATCTCTGCGATCCAACAAACTACCAGCACATTCCCAGCAACATTGTCCCCAGTGTTGACGCTTCGTGGGATCCTGCAAACGAACCACCTCCTGCGGCCAAGCCCGTTAATCATGAAACTGTAGAGCTCGAGAAAGGCATGAGATCATTCACAAATGCATGGGACTCTAGCGATGAAAAGTCCACCCATGAGGATTCGCATGCACCAGAATATGAAGGTGTTCAACTTTCTATGGAAGCTCAACGTCCTTCCGATGGACATCCTACAGTTGAACATAACAAAGACGAACATCCTACAGTAGAGCAGCCTACAGACAACGACTCCACAGCGCACCCATTTGGCCACCACACCTCTCAGAGACCAGAAAGAGTATTTGCTGACGACAACGTTGTTCTTCCCCATCCATATATGCCTCGAGCCATCTCCGATAACGCAGATCCGGTCCCTAGCTCAACACCACCCGGATCCGGTCAATTGGAGCATGAAGAAATCTACAAAACGTTAGCTAACCTCCAAATAGACCAGACCCACCCAGCAAACTTGGATCAAGACCTGTTCCAACGGACAGAACAAGACTCACCTCAAAATGATACCCCCATTGCCAAATTATTTCCCTGGGAGTTCAACAAGGAACAATATGTTCCACAGAGAACGTTCGATTAGCGTTTTAGCATATTCTCTACAAAAGCAAATAGGTTATACACGATTTTATTCGATTTAGCACCCAATAGACTATAAACTAGTAGTACCAGTAGTATCTTGTGACTGTGTTACCCGGAGAAAAAAATTACAAAGAATTTTTTTTTTTTTTTTTTCATTGGGCTCATTGAAATGGCAAAATTCAATAGCAGATCCCTTGAATATTAAAAAAAGTACAGTATTTATATAATTACATACGAATTAGTAAATTTATTAACTTATAATTCGAATACTACAACATGGCTTCTGAAGGTATTACTGAAATCGACTCTGGTTTGATTGAAACCAATTACGACAACGTCGTTTACACATTCGATGATTTAAACTTGAAACCAAATATCGTTAGAGGTATTTTCGGTTACGGTTACGAATCGCCATCCGCTATTCAACAAAGAGCTATCTTACCTATTACTGAAGGACGTGATGTATTAGCTCAAGCTCAATCTGGTACTGGTAAGACCGCCACTTTCACCATTTCCGCATTACAAAGAATTGATGAAAACGAAAAGTCCACCCAAGCATTAATCTTGGCACCAACCAGAGAATTAGCATTGCAAATTCAAAACGTTATCACCCATATTGGTTTATACTTGAACGTCACTGTGCACGCCTCTATTGGTGGTACCTCGATGAAGGACGATATTGAAGCCTTCAAGTCCGGTGTTCAAATCGTTGTTGGTACTCCAGGTAGAGTTTTCGACATGATCGAACGTCGTTTCTTCAAGACTGACAAGGTCAAGATGTTCATTTTGGATGAAGCCGATGAAATGTTGTCATCTGGTTTCAAGGAACAAATTTACAACATTTTCAGATTATTACCAGAAACCACCCAAGTTGTCTTATTATCTGCTACCATGCCACAAGATGTCTTAGAAGTCACCACCAAGTTTATGAACAACCCAGTCCGTATTTTAGTCAAGAAGGATGAATTAACTTTGGAAGGTATTAAGCAATTCTACATTAACGTCGAACAAGAAGACTACAAGTTCGATTGTTTATGTGATTTATACGATTCCATCTCAGTTACCCAAGCTGTTATCTTCTGTAACACCAGATCCAAGGTCGAATTCTTGACCACCAAGTTGAAGGGTGAAAACTTTACTGTTTCTGCCATCCACGCCGACTTACCACAAGCTGATAGAGACACCATCATGAACGAATTCAGATCTGGTTCTTCCCGTATCTTGATCTCTACTGATTTATTAGCCAGAGGTATTGATGTCCAACAAGTTTCCTTAGTTATTAACTACGATTTACCAGCCAACAAAGAAAACTACATTCACAGAATTGGTAGAGGTGGTCGTTTCGGTAGAAAGGGTGTTGCCATCAACTTCGTCACTGACCAAGATGTTGGTATGATGAGAGAAATCGAAAAGTTCTACTCTACTCAAATTGAAGAAATGCCTGCTGACATTGGTGCTTTATTCAACTAATTTTAGATATGGTATGAACTTTCAAATCTTATATAAAATTTAATATTATGTTTCTTCGAAGTCTTTATGTCATGTATAATAGTTTTTAAGCAGATGGTTAATTTCATTTGTATCTAGATTATGTATTTTAAAATTATCAACTATTAGTGCCTTCGCAATGAAAATAATAAACGCACAGTTCCCTTAATATCAAAACTAAAAATATTCCTTTTCGTCTCTGAGCTTAGACTTAATATGAAATAGATATCAGGATATCTAGTACTCACTATTCACTGAACTGTAAACATTTTAAATGAGCGACGATTACAGACCGGTTATCCCTGGATCATTTCCTAATGCCCTATCAGTTGTATCAGGAACAGAATTACGAACAAATACAAAAGCAGTTGCCACAACAATCATAGACGAAGAGAACAATTCGAAGTTTCGGAACAAACAATTTATAGTTCAAAAAACCAGACATCAGCAGAATTTGATATCACAACTTGATACTTTGGTTTATTTGCTACTAGGGTACCAATTTATTAAATATTGCCATTCAGCATGCATACTACCAGTTCTATTACATATAATAGTGCAGAAGATTTTAAGCTGCAGTTCTATTACCGGTGATCCTAGTAGTGGCGGCATTCACGTAATCAATGAGGCTGTTACAGATTTTATTAATAGACGAAGGCAAGATAATGCTGGTACACCCAATGACCTTTCGAGAGATGACCTAATTAACAATATATTTATAAAGGCTTGTTCGTTCATCTACTGGAAAGCGATAATAACATGCGTGTATCACGTATTGTTTGTATGCACATGGATGGTGCTGATAGTGAATGATGATAAGTTAAAAATGTTAGAAAATGGGTCATGGTGGTTTATTTCTTTTATCGGGGAGTCAACCCCTGAAGATATTACTAAAGAGACCAATTATTGGTATAAGCTATTTCAATTGGGACTACCTGGGCTATTGGTATCCGATCTAATTATATTATTTATTCAATTGGTACTTTTCCAGTGTATATATAAACAATCAACTGTTTCACCAATTGGCAGAGCATTGAATGAAGATGAGATTAATCTTATAAGACAAGCTGGTGACTTTTCTTCAACTCCAGATAGAGCAAAAATCATTGGAGGTACCGTCCCATGGATACTACTGATTAAACTTTATGAACTATTCGAAAGAAAGTCATTTACAGACTCTTGATGTCAATCAAGCGATTACTACATAGTAAGTCGTAATAGTCATAATATAAACTATAGTATATTATGAAGAAGTACATACTATACTGAACATTTATAGATATATTTATCACGTGTATTAATGAATAACAACGATTCGTATTAACTCTACTATCAGGACAAAATGTACGGTCCTACACCACGATTGGTACGATTTGGTGTCTCAATTCCAAGGCGACAGCTCCTTCGATCTAAGTCGTACTATCTAAGCGAGAAATGGATGAAGGAACCGTTCGAAATTGGATATCCAGTAAGTACATCGCAGGTTAAAGAAGATTCTAAATTATTAAGGCAGAAGCTATTTCCAGCCACATGCCTTACGGAATATGATCACTTCGTTCAAGACTCAAATCATGAGTTTAAACTCGACGAATGGAATCAATTAGATAGTGACCAAATATATAAATATCAGAAAATGGTGGATGATGATAAACCCCAATATGTCCATCCGAAGCCTCAATATGCTACAGGGTTCGAATTATTCAAGATTGAGCTGCAATTGAATAGACATGAAAAGAAATATTGGTCAATGCTAAGTAGTAGAGATAAAGAAGGATATTATGACAGCCAAATCATTGAACATTTATATAATGAAAGGTTAAGAATATGGATGGGTTATGAAATTGTCGCATATCTTAAGAGAAACCTGTCTAAATATATGTTCAATCCGTACCCTCTACTGGGACTCTACCCCTGGGAGATAATAAAAGATAAGCTTCGTGTTAAAGGAGATATTTATGACTTTGAAAAGGACTACTACGATACGTTGATAAAGGAGACATTCGGCAGAAATTCACAAAGAAAAGCATTACAGATATATTATACCGATATACTACATGAAATAGACGACGACAACTTTTATTATGCAAAGGTTGAAAGGATGTTCAACAACTTACCTCCTCCTAAAAAGCAATACTATCTAGAAAAAGAGCGTAAAAGACAAGAGCACGCAATGAAGATAAGGCTTCGACCATATAAACATAAAACTCCCTATCTGAGGTTCCTTATTCAATTCAGTAAAACATATGAACCAACAAATGAGGAGTTAAACGGTCTTAATTCAAACGCATCTAAAAACAATATGCAAAAACTAGCTACAACTAAAGCAGCAGCCAGAGAGTGGAAAACTTTCACAGAAGAAGAGAAAAAACTTTACGAGGATGTTGATAAAATATCATCAAATACAAGACTCTATAAGGAGATGATCCTCGATTGGAAAGTAGAAATGGTCATGGATTATATTTATGAGATGGGTGGTGTGTACGGGTTACACTCATCGTACAACTGGAGAGAAGATATGCATGAAAAGATAAACGGTTATAGATACTTGAACAGGATGTATGTGGATAAGCTAGTCTATCTACATAAGGGTAATTTAGTGGTTACAAGGGATTAATATTTAAATAGTTACTGAATTTTGCAATTGAAGGCCCACTACACAAAACGCGGGACATTTATATCTTCGACGCGTAGGCTGTATTAAAAGATATAATCATCTTCCATATTAAATTAATTTTCTTATTCACAATTCAACAATGACTGACGCCGAACAAACTATCAAGAATCAAAAAACCCAAGAAGCAGAACAAAGCTTAAGGGTATTTTTACGTTCAGAAAATGCTACTTTACCAACTAGAGGATCAGTCTTATCTGCTGGATATGATATTTACGCTTCAGAAGAAGCTGTTATTCCAGCACAAGGCCAAGGTTTAGTTGGAACTGATATAAGTGTTGCAGTTCCTATTGGAACTTACGGAAGAGTTGCTCCAAGATCTGGTTTAGCTGTTAAACACGGTATTTCTACTGGTGCTGGTGTTATAGATGCCGACTACCGTGGTGAAGTCAAGGTTGTTCTTTTCAATCATGCACAGAAAGACTTTACAATTCAAAAAGGTGATAGAATTGCTCAATTGGTCTTGGAAAAGATCGTGATGGCTGACATTAAACAAATCACTGCCGAAGAATTGGACATCACTGCTAGAGGTGAAGGTGGATTCGGATCTACAGGTAAGAATTAGAATATCACACGTTTTATAAATATAGATACAACTTTATACAGATGAAAATAAAAGGAATAACATGTAACATAATCTAAGTGAAATTTTTTATTTATAGAAAAATAATTAACTGAATAATTAAAAAACTCACGAAATAAATAAAATGAAAAGGTAATATCTGTCATGATTCATATCTCTTAAAAATTTCATTAGGTTGAAGAGTATCAACCTTGATTATTCAGCGAAATTAGTTCTTCTTACCTGAGGTTTCATTGCTAGTGGATGCGTTTTCAGTTTTTTCCTCGTCCTTCTCTTTTTCAATTTTTTCAACATTCTTTTTTTCAGGATCCGCTTCTTCATTATCAATCTTCATACCTTCAGTAGCAGTATCTTCGTATTCATCCAAATTGATGTTATCCTTGACTTTATTTACAGTATCCTTTTCTCTCAAGTTTTCTTCGTTAATTAATTCATCTTGTTCCTTCAAGATGTTCAACTTCAACTTAGAGTCGTCAGATAATTCCAATTTAGCAACGTTATAAACTTCATCTGGAATGGAAGACAATACCGCTAACAATGCATCATAATACGTTTCAAGACCATGCGAACCATCACCATATGTATAAGTTGAAGATAAAATTAACAAGGTAGAAGGAATCTTTTGTCTTAATCTTAAATCCAACCATGTTGCTAAATCATCTCTTAGTTTTGCAGGAGAAACATCAGTAGTTTTGATACCTCTTTGAGAACAAGCCATTTGTAATTCGAGAGTACTTAATGACTCAACCCCTTCGTAGTCAATTGCCTTATCATCTTTAATAATTGTTAACAAACGATGTCTAATTTGATAACGTAAAATAGAATCAGTGCCAAATGGTCTTAAGGACATATATTTGGACATGGCAACCAACTGAGGACGAGATAAATTATCCAAAACTTGATCGTTCCTGAACATACGAGCTACTTGAATCAAATGTTCTCTGGTTGGGTTCTTACCCATTGAAATAGTATGGAAAAAAGAAACGAAGGCCTCTTTTTCTTCTTCAGTAATTTTCTTGGACAATTTTAAACCAGATTCTTCCATAGTTCTTTTGATGTATTCAGAAGTCGACACTCTAGTTTTGGACAATTTTGCTCTCTTCTTCTTACGGTCTTGTTTTGACTCGTATGTGGAAGGCAACAAGTTTGGGAAGATCTTTAAAGCAATAGGTAATAATAACTCTGCAAATGGAATAATAAGGAACATCGAGAATGGTACTAATCTCATCACATCTACAATGGTACGTTGTAACTGGTTTGCTTCTCTACGTGACAATCCGTAACCTAATGCCATCTTGAACAACAATTTAGTTGACACTTTCACTTCATAACCTAACAACTTGGTTCCATCCCAATAATGCTGAGCTTCGTGCTTGACTTTTTCCCATAGAGATTTTTTACTCTTCTCGTCAACCTTAGTAACCTCAGTAGCCGGCTTGGATCCGTCGGATTTAGCAAGTTCGTCAGCTTTATCATTATTCGATATATTTGATTGACATCTAATAAAAGATGCTACCAAAGGTACATTAACGGTTCTTTTGTTCAAATTACCATGAAGTGTAGGCTTCAATGGGTATCTTAAATTTCTGGTGGCGCTTTTGATCACTAGCCCTCGGGTACCTATCACTCCTACACCATTTGAAAGACTTCCAGCCGTTCTCTTAGTAAGTAGATTATGAATCATGATTATTTACTTAACAATGGATTTGATAACTTAATATAAATCCTAGCTGATTAAGATAAATCAAGTATCTATGTAAGAGATCCTAGCAAGTAAAATTCAGTGGAAAAAAAACTACAGTAGTGCACAATGTTCAAAATTAGCTGTCTAGCATGTCATAAAGGTTGCAATATTCCCTTACACTAGATATATCTATTTATGTATATAAATACGCATGGCAATACAAAGAATAAGAAAGAAGGATAAAGAAAAGTGGCGATCTAACAAAAAAGAGTAAAAGCGTATTAAATTATTCATCATCTAATTTCAGGATCTTAGCCTGTTCCTTTGATTCACCATTGACACCAATGAAGATGACTTTATCAAGAAGAGTATGATAGTCTTCGTCATCACCGTCGATCAAAATGTTCAAGCTTTGGACATTTTGGAATCTGACGAATTTCAATTTGCATTCGTACCAAATCTCATCGTTCGATTCCGCAATTTTTTCGATATGTGGGGCATTGATGTCAGCAGAAGCATCATCGAATGACATAATGCTATGTTGGTTGAGCCAGACCTTAATAAGGCTTGGATTTTGACATTCGTTCTTCAAATCGTCCTCATCCAATTCCAATTCGACGTCCGAGGCGATTTTGTTATCCTTTCTAAGTTTGAGTACGATCGAGGAAACTTTGGAGATGTTTGTAAATGGAATATAAAACAACAACTGAGAATCAGCATCTGATAATACCGTACTGTTTTCCTTCGTGTAGTCGAGTCTGAAGAGATTTTTCACGTCTGAATCATTTTCACCTTTGTAGAGTGGCAATGCATTCAATGCTTCGAATTGACCAAAATAAATAGAACCATTCAAGATTTCAAAGCCTTTGGGAATTTTATCAGCAATGTCCTTCCATGCAGAGGTCGAAACAGAAGCACTACTCGCACCATTTCCAACCCTCTTAGTGGCAACTTCGTCGCTGGCCGCCTTTTCTTTCATCGAATGAAATTGCTTCATAAACTCTGGAACATTGGCCCCTGTAACCCTGTTGACTTCTTTGCCACTTTCCAAAAAAACAAAGGTTGGAATACTGGTGACTTGATACTGAGAAGCCAAATCGCCGTGGCTATCTAAATCCACTCTAACGATCTCTATCCTTTCATTTGTCTCATCCGTATACAATGCATCTATTATTGGTTTCACTTGTTGACATGGTCCACACCAAGTAGCCGTAAAATTGGCCACTACATATTTGTTCTTTGATAGATACGCTTCGAAGTCTTGTGAAGACTTCACAAATTGAATCACCGAACTCATTTCTTATAATATCCCAAGATGTACAAGATAAGTATAGATTGATATTTGAACTAAGACTGCTATTTGTCGATCAATCGATTAGATAAATTGATATAAATAAGGATCTTTGTAATTCTTCCAATACTGCAATCTATAGATTAATGATGCGGATTTTCATTTAGTGAGACAATCTATCGATTCTTTCCAGGTTGATTAATAACCATAAATTATACACAAATTTAGAATAATATAATAGCTTTGATACCAGAAGGTAGACATGGGAAGTGATGGTGGCCCAATGCTGTCAGAAAGCGATAAATCTGGAGCGAAAAACCCGACAACACCATTATCGGCACTTAAGTTATCAAACGTGCCATCTACTTCCAAACGAAATCGAGAACATCAAGTTAAAAATAATGACCAAACACCACAAATAGTTCAAAATGGGATAACGGAGGAGGACGATACACAAAAGGGTAAGCTAATTACAACGGAAAGAAAAAATACAGATGACTTTGGTTTTGATCTTGTTCTTAACGATGATTTAATGCTCAATCAATATCAATCGGCAAACAAGAGTCATAACAAAGAGAAAATAAAGAAAGCAGGTGAATTGGCGTTGGTATTTTTGGATACCCGAAAATCATTAATGGCTGACCAGAATATAGTGGATCCAATGAATAATACATCTAAATTTGATAGTATGGGACATCCACGCACCCTGGAAGATGGACAGGGAGAAAACGTACATAAAATAACTAGAAGTACAATAATAAGGGCTGAAAAGATCAAGTCTATGATAGGGCTTGAATATATGTGTATTCAAAAGAGCTATGACTGGTCAATTTCTAATGCAGAGACGAATGATCATCCTGGCATTGAAGGAGTCTACAATCCATTACAGGTAATACGGAATAGAAAAATAAGAGCTAAATATCACGAGTACCCGAAACTTTTAACTGTGAAGACACTACCGTTAGCATCAAACGTGTTTAGTTCCAAAAATAAGAACAGAGATTCCAAACGACCATGGAAAATGATATGGGCAATCGAATTAAATGAATTAATAAGTGACTTGTCGTGGAGACAATTACACTGGAATGAATTAAAGAAATCAAATGGAGAACTTTGGTTTCCATCGTCCACGGATGCATCAATCTATACTTCGAAGCTGGGCGATTCAAAACATCGTGGACACAAATTGTATGATAGGTTATTTGCTGATACCGAGGACGAAACAAGTAAGGAGAATAATGGAAAAGATACCTACCATTTGTTGGCTAAAACATCGGCTGATAGTTTCGACGATTCGAAACTGAATTCTACTAAAAAGAACAGTCTTCATAAGACACATAAGATTAAAGAGAAAATAAAAAAGCATGCAAAAGGTTTCCATTATTCATCTCCTTCATCTTCTCAATCATCCTCGTTTGCTAAAGACGCAACTCAAGTCGATAGCCAAGTTAATCAAGCTGATCGACAAAGTGGAAGGCTCCAGGATTCTCTTGCATCTGGACTAAGACACTCAAGGGGTGACAGCTTTATGGTTGAATCCAATAATAGCGGAATAGAAAATGAAAATGAGATAATTGAAGAAACACCCAAATGGAATGAAAAGTACACCAAGCATTTGGTGACCCCATCAATAAAGGTCGATGATAATTATCTTGGAAATGAATCAAATATACTGAGTTTACATATTAAACCAATGGAACATCATAGGAATTATAGCTACGATAAAGCGAACCACATGGATCAATTTAGAAACGAGAAAAAGGAAGATATAGAGGAAATAGAAAACGTAGAAGAGGTTGAAGACCTATATGCATCAGAGCAAGAAAAGGCTAATCAGGAAATAATTGCAATAAATTCTGATTTAAAATTTTTTAATACGGCTCAAATTATCAAATTAAGCTATTTAAATAATATTCATCCTGCCATTTTAGAGGCAATTCACCTGAAGCTTAATTCGATTATCAATAAGCAGTTGTCCGAAATTACACAATTATCAGTTAATATAGACGACAATTACATATCGACTCATGAAATGTTTTATAGTGGTTTTTTAAATGAGATAAAGTCTTTGACACATTTAATTAATGACAATTATTCCATTAAGATAGATAACATATTAAGTAATAGTGACAGATCAATTGGTGAAATTAACACATCGTTATCTTTAGAATTAAGAAAGGCTAATGAAAAGTTAGATAAACTAAATTCCTCTCTATTTGGAAATATTGTCACTGATACTTTTAAGGACAGTGATATTTCCATGTCCTTCACAGATGGTGGTAATTACAAAATGCTATATCTTTTTTTGGAGAATTTTATTGTTATATTATTAAGAATTATTTGGGTAATTGCTAACATTTATCGCTTTTTCAGAATGATCATACAGATTTTCTGGAAAGTAGTTTGGCACATTTTTTCATTTTTCACGCTAAATACTTAATCTATTTATGTATAAATTAGGTCATTGAGAGTTGATTCGAAGGCTACTCATGTCATCTAGTTCCTGGATGAACTTATCTGCATTAACAAAATATTCATAATACTTATCCAAGTGTATCAACGAAGAGTCAAAGTCAAGCTCAGAACTTGGTCTTTGTTGGGATTGGCGTGAAGGAGACATTTTACCGTATATCCTATTTTTGACAAAATAATTATTCAAGCCAATTAACATTTGATGGTTCATACTGTTTTCAGACTTATCGTTATCGTTTTTATTCCTTTCGATATCATCGTCAGTAATATAATCTTGGTTTTCAAAGTCTTCATTTACACCAAATGGCTTATTTAAATCAATTGTATAACGATGCGAAATATAGTTGTTACCACTATCTATAATCACGCCGATAATTTTGTATTTTAAATCGGTATTCAGAACGAGAAGTTGTCTTAATAGGTCTAATTTTAATTCATATTCTTCATTGGATATTTTTCCAACATCTAACATAATTTTTGGTCTTTTTATATTTAACTTAGAATAATCATACACCTGGTCAATAATATGTTCGATTTCATAGTAGTCTAATTCAAGATTTATCAGTAGTATAATAAATGTCTCGTCGTTACCAATAGTCCCGACAACTGCAACTGTTCCGATTTTAGTGACGGATAAAAATTGATGGGGATTAGAAGAAGCATACATTGCTTCCAAAGCCGAGGTGATATTATGGGTATAAAATTCTTTATCAAAGCACAGTGTATCATCCAGGGTGTGGAAACCGACAGCGTAAGAAACACCTGATACTAATTCTCGGTGTAATTGTGATTCTCTCAATTTACTACTGACAATACCTAAACAAAATAGATCAGAGAAGTACTGAGGTGTAATTGTGTCTGAAGTCTCACCAACTATGGGACAAATTTCTGCTAACTCGCAAAGTAACGCCCTACATATTGGAATTCCTTGTTCAATCTCGTATGTCATGATTGAGTTGAAGCCTCTCAAAAACGATGGATCATTGTAACCATGGTTGTACTTTGTTAAATTTGTTCTCAAAGACAACAATATATTCTTAAGTTCTAGTCTATTGGACCTGTGGTACAAACCTAATATACTATCGGGCAATATCCCATTAGGCAAATCATGAAATTTTTTTCCATTCATGCTTCCCACCCATTGTGCACATGCCTTAGCTTGATTAGCATCGGTAATGAAACTTGGTCCTGTAATAACAAGCAAGGGATTCTTAAAAGCACTTTTTTTACTAATTATATCCGCCGATAATATATTTCCAATACTTTCCCTGTATTTCACAACCTTTTGTTGCAACAAAGTTGTGGTTGGAAATAAGAAGTTCTGAATAAGCTCGGGCTGCGCTACAGCCACTTGACCTCGCTCGCTTAGACACAAGCCCGAAGCCGACGAATAATTATTTCTTGAAGCGTTCAAAGGAGGCAATGTTGTACCATAAATCCATTTGGGTGCCAAACTCACCGACGACGATCCTCCCGAGCTCGTATTCGACGAAGAAACTTTAGCCGAGTCCTGTTCCAGCATTATTTTGAGCTTATTCAATTGATCCATCAATTGTTGCGAATTGTCCACTGTACCATATTTTGGTTCTCCTTCAATATCGCTTTCAATATCATTCGTTTCCACAGTGGTTTCACAGGTTGATTTGTTTTCTGGTTCACAAGCAGAGCTGACTGCTTCTTTTGCATCCAATTGAAAAGTCGCATCCTTATGTGATTTTAGCTTTTTTAATTCTTCATTCATATCGATCGAGGACTCCATGTAATTTTCAAGTTTTCTGATATATCTTTAATATTATTCCTTGTACAAAACTAGGAACTTGTATGAATACGGCTTTTTCAAGTTATATAAGTGAAGTTTACAAAATGAGTCAACGTACAAGCTTATTTTTTGCAGCTGATTCGTACGGCACGTGAGGGGTTGAAAAGTTATCAAAACACCGTACCAATATCGAAACGGCAGATTATCAAGTACCAAACGCCACAAGTATACAATGCAGCCAAAATCAATAGCATTATTGCGTATGTATATATGCTCACTATCGAGCCTTATGAATTGTTTAAAACTAACTGAAATTAGAAAAGATTGATTCGAATATAGAACAAATTTTACAAAAATTTCAAGACATATTTGAAGTAGCTATAATACAAGATAAATCAAAAGAATTGTTATCAGTGGAGTCTTTAACTATAGAATCAGATGCATTAATGATAATAAGGCTATGTGAAGACCTATTGACTATAACTAGGACTTTGAAAGAGGCATGGTGTCTAGGAACCGTGAAAGTTAATCCTACTGATGGTCTAGAGGAACATCAAGACACGAGAGCTGTTTTCGACAAATACAATGCTTTGACTGATAAAATTGCGCAATTTGAAAACATGGCTACGTTAGCTACAGATGGAATACAATAATATTACATGTACATAATACATTTAATCGTTAAACATGAGGTCTTTATGAAGTTTAGTCTGTAGGTACGTATGTATTCTTCAAGGGACTGGTGGGCCGCGTACTTGGTGTACTATTGGAGGCAAGATCCAGCTTTTCCTCGAATAAATTAACGAACTTTTGAACTTTCCCAACTTTGATGAATTTGAATTTTTTATCCAGTTTGATATATGTGGGAACGGTGGATGACTTGTTTCGAAATGCATACTCCAAATCGGAATTGGTATCCTCATAATTTATCATGGAGAAAGAGGCGGTAGATGTTCTTCGAGAAACGGATTTATGCTTTGGCGACATTGATGCTAGTGACAGTTGTCTTGTCGAGGATTGTGGAGACTCTAATATTTGCTCAGTTAATTGAACAGGGGATTTTAGAAGCGACGTATTTTGTCTCGATCTGTATTGAGTTTCTGTATCCAACGGGATTGAATCGGGTATTGCACTTGAGTTTTTGGTGCTCTCTTGCAAATTATCAGATCTAATGAAGAATTCATTGTGTCTTAGATTGTTCATATCTTCAATAAAAGTATCTTCATACTCCTCTTCCTTTATCGTATTTATTTGCTTATTTGTCTTTGATGTCGACAGGCCAATTTTAGTTCGAAAGATATTATTGTCCTCATCATTTTCCATTAATATGCTTTCGGTTTTAAACTCGTATTCGTCATTACCTTCCTCATTAGTGGTCGACCTTGTATCGTTAGATTTCAATAATAATAATTCCTCAAATGATGACTCATAATCATCATCATATACAAATGACTTTCCGTTATTAATGGAGACATCTTGGACCCCTATGGGGACATCAGTGATATCGGCCAAATAGCCATTGTGGTCAATGTTTATTGATCTCGATTCATCCTTTGAGTCTAGTGTCCTTTGGCCCTTGAGTTCCTTTATCAATGTTGCTTTTATATAATTTTCAACCTGGTCTATTAACTGTTCATCACTCAATAATAACATTCCGTAGTTCTCGTCCTTCAAAAAATCAATAATCACATTCGTTTCCTCATTCATGCAAATTATAAAGTCTAACACCTTTAGCGTTAAATTGACAATAAATACCTCATTGTTCATGAATTTATACGGGTTGATAGTAAGCCCCGGCGCCTTCGGTACTGTCGTAAATAAGTTTTCAATACTCGTCGAACACCGATCCTTGGTTTTGGCTAATGTGATTAAATTTTCTTTTATCAAGTCGCTTGGCCTCAAATCCCGATTTCGTGCGAGCAATGTATTAAGCTCGATGTTTATATTAAATTCAAGCATCGGATGGTAGAACCGTGTCATATCAGTTAACTCTGTAGTATTGCCTCCTAGCAGCAAATATTTTGACGCTATATTAATTATATTTTTAGGAATATCGGACGTAAAGATAAAGTTTGGTTTATCTAAATCATACTCTGCTTGAAGCTTAAAATACGGTCTGAGTATATTCATACTCTGTCTCAGAGACAACATTTCGAAGCAATTTTAACCAGTTTATAATGAATTTGATACCTATCAGCAAATATTTATTTTGTTATATGTGGTACTATATACCAATTCATATAATACCTGTTTATCGTTTTTATAAACAAACAACAAATAGAGCTAACCTGTAAATATACTTTTTTTGAGAATAGCTCAAAATATTTACAGGTTATTCCGTAAAGCAATATGATTTCCATGAACACTACTCTAGATTGAAGAAACGGAGAGTAATATTTAAATAGAGCATAGCATGTCGTCATACTATTTCACTATAATAGGCACCAGAGATAATCCATTGTATGAGTTAGAATTTTCGTCTTTTAAAACTGCGGTGTCGAGCTCAACATCAACCAACAATATAGCTGGGAGATCGAACTTTCCAACCAGTGTTAAGGAAATACTACCATTCATATCAAATTCGTCATTAGATTTAATAGAGGACATACAGTGGTCTACGAATCAATTCAGTCTTGGTAAAATTGATTCTTTCTATGGGTTGTTAATCAATGCATTTATAACACAAGGTAATATTAAGTTTCTCTTGTGTTATGATTTAAATGGCGGGAATCCAGGTAGCGGAGGATCCAATCTTCAAAGTAAGAACGAGGATAATTCGATTAAACAGTTTTTCACGGAGGTCAATGAATTATACGTTAAATGCTTGTTAAATCCGTTTTACTCGGTTAATGATGCGATTACCTCGCCGGACTTCGATATGAGATTGAAAATGCTAGCTAGAAAGTATTTATAGTGTATGATAGAATGAATGTATATTAAATAATATGTACAAAAAGAATTAGCGAGCGATAATATAAAGCCAAACTAAATGTTATCTATGAAGGCTCTTATTCAGATTCCTTCAAAACATTTTCTGTTTCCACTTTGAAGTCACCATTCTCAGTTTCAACAATTATTCCTTGTTCTTTCAAGCTATCGAACATGTCTTGTGGCACCCATCCGCTAGTTGCAGCAAATGGGGTAGATACAATTTCCATTTGGTAGTCTTCTATGTCCTTTTGATGCTCATCTAAGTATTCTGCAGTGAACGCGATTGGAAATTCGGTTTCAGTGGCATTACACAATTCATTGGCAACGTAGGCTTCCCACATTGCTTGTAATTGAACAATAGAACCTTCGATATACAAATAATCTTTATCATTCTTGAAATCCAAGGCTTGGACGTAAGGGCTTTTCAAGACTTTAACGTGTGGAGAAGCAACGGCAATCAAGTCATGTTTCCTTGAATTTAATTCAAGTTCCCACAATCTTTCGTTTCTGGTTTTGTAATACATGAATTGGTATTGTTGCTTTTCAACTTCATCCATTTCACTGTAACCTGGAATATCTTCTTCTAAGTTATAGATTTTTGCACCTTGATAGCCAACAAATGAAGGGTAGCTAGACAAGATAAATGGTTTAATAGAAGTATATTCAAAATCAACGAAATATGGCTCGTTATTTTTATTGGAGTTGAGAATCACATTCAATGGGTCTAAATCTGGGCAGTATAATCTTGGCTTGAATAATTCCTCAGCGTTCATAAGAGATTGAGAATTAGGGTTAAACAATTTTGTACTCATTGTTTTCAAGTTCTCAAAAGTTGCAATCATCTTTTGGATTAACTCGACATTTTCAACCTTATTACCTGAATCAGCTTGTGCTAAAGCTAATCTATTTCTCAAATTCTCTAATTCAATACCTGCGATAGATGTGATAGTTTCTAATGGCTTATCAGCATCTATAGACCTACTATATTGCTTAATTTCCTTTTCAGATAATTGATTCTTATTTTTTGAGAAAGACTTTTCAACACTTGGTCCAATTCTCCATCTCTTTGTGAGTAATGGGTTTTCCTCTCCATTGTATGGTAACGAAGACTGATCGGTAACACTTACATCGTCATTAAAGTATAAGGACCCGAACTTATTGAATGTGATTGAAAGCAACTTCTCTTGAAATGCTGCAATTGGTTCAATAACCGATTTTAATTTTTCTTGGGAACCTTCTGTCTCATCAGCTACTAATGGGTCCCATTGCTTCATCAATAAATCACCTTCAATATGTTCCATTAAAATAAATGGGCTTTGTAAGGAATTCACTTTGTTTGCGCCATAAGCAACAACCTTTGGAACATTTGCACCCAATTTTAAATTTAAGAAATCCATTGTTGCAACTTCACTCTTAATCTTTTGGGAAATAGAGTATTCAGATTCTAACTTATATGGAATTCTCAACACTAATTCCTTTCCAGTAGATAAGGTAACTTTATAGATTCTGTTATGCTTACCTTCATGAATACTAGCAATAGACTTCACCAATAACGAATCTTCTTTACCAATTAAGTTAGAGGTCAAATTCTGCGTCAAAACATATGAGCCATCCTTTAATTGACTAGGAGCTTTAACAAAAGGTTCGCCACTCTTGTCAATATTTCTTTGATTTTTCAGTTCGACATTCAAGTCTTGCAATAATTTTGTAATACCTTCAATCGAAAATTTGGTTTCTCTTTTAGATTTTTCGGATTGATCATTTTTCATCCATGAACCCCAAGTATATTGGAAAAATTGGTGCCTTTTTGGATCTTCGGAATCAGAAAGCTTGGTGTACACCTCATTAGGCTTGGAGTTAAGTGACGATTGAAACTTTTTAGAAATTATTGTTGCATTCACTTTGAAACTAGAAGATTTTAATCCACTTGAGAGTCTCTTTGGACCCACTCTGGAAGTTAACTTAAGCATCTTCAATTGTGTTACTGATACTAGTAGTCATAAAAGATGAAAAATTGTAGTTCAACAACTTTCCCTGAACTTCTTTGGTTCGCGTCATGTGACCTAAGCCGTAGTGTCGGTTTTATGTACATTCAACTAAGACAAGCTATAAAGATCTTAAATATATGACAGGCATGATGAAGAATAACGTATGGTCGACGCCTAGCATCACCAGGATGTGGCCATCAGAAAAAAAAAAGTATTAAAAATCCCAGAGACGAATAATAATGATGAGTTTATGGATCATGGTTTATGGGGTCAGTATTCAACAAATTGATCTTTTCCTTTAAAGACACAGGAGGAATAGAGTTAGGGTAATTCTCAATATAAATGTTCCTTTTATCTTCCGTTTCACCATCAACTTCTGCATTGGTACTCTTAATCGAAGACTGCGTAATAGAAACACCGTCTCTATCTTCCCTTGGCGAATTGGTCACCGATGACTTTTGTCCGTACGATTTCAATGGCGGACTCACCATTCCTGTATTCGTATAGTTATGCCTACTCTGATGTGGTGGAGGCGGGGGTGGATACAGATTCGAATTCTGGATCATGTTCGCAATAATATTGCTCGAATACTGCGTGGGGCCATATCTGTGCAACTTCTTACCCTCGATCCCATCCTTAGTAGCCGTAGTCGAAAGACACGATGTCGTAGAATTACGGGATAATGGCCTGGAACATGATTCAAAGGGGAGCAAATTATGGTTCATATCTTCAATTGATTCAGAACTTAACGCCACATTCGGCGAGTTTACACTCGAGCTCACGTAATTTTGCTGGTAGTCGCTTCCCGAAGATAATATTGACACATTGGTGTACGAATCTTGGTTATAAAACTGATTTTCGTTCGCCTTCCCATTAGGCTGCATGTTAGCCAAAGCCTTCAAATTCTTCGAGTTGACACTATAATTGGATTCCTGGCTAAGTTTCGACGACATATCATCGTTTTCGACATCATTCTGTGAGAAATTGTCATAACTATTATTATTCGAATATTCGTACGGCTCTAACTCATCGGGCGTATCTATATTCATCTTCCCACTAAATATAGATTTAACACTAGCTGCTGGATGTGACATTGCTGTGAAATTAGGACTATTCTTTTTATGCTTGTATTGTATGATTTCTTTTCAATTAAGTTATTCTACTTCTTCAAAAGATTTTATATTTCAAACGTAGTAGGACAAGCATAATATCATCTTGATAGTTCTATAGGAGCTTATAACCATCAATGACCGCAAAACAAATATTCACCATCTGATTACGTAACAACAAATATTATTCGGTGCAGTTTAATTGTTCTATTATATTGTTCTATTTTGCAGAACGTACACGATTGCTCTATATAGGGGGGTGAATCGACAGAGGTGGCGAGTGGGAATTGTAGCTTAGCGAGATCTAAATATGTTCCAAGAGTTTTGTAGTAAACAAAGCCATGAATTCGTCGATGACGAGTTTTCGCAGCGAGGTTTGGACCATGTCAAGATCTGCGAGATAACTAGTCAGCAAGTTGAGGCCATTTGACTCAGTAGCAATTAATGAAAGGCAGAAGTGGTTGAGGATACCGTTTGTTTGGTTAAACCAAAGATTCTCGATGGACCAATTGTCATGAGAAATCAGGTGAAGCCCAAGGTTCGACACCTCGAGAGTCAGTCGCGAATCGGTTTGGCCAATCTTACTGGCTAGAAAGCTCCAGCAATTGACGTACTTTAGGAGCCCAAAGTACCTGAAGGGCGAATTATCGGCCATGCTAGAGGATAACTGTGTCGTGAGGGTGTTGATGGGGACTTTCAAGTCATCGTAAGAGCCTGTAGACTTAGATACGGGACCCATCTTGCATGAGAAAGCGCCAACATAGATACCATATTTGGTATCGTTTGCCTTGTCAGGGAAGTATCTTCTTCCATCTATAGGGATGTCCACTTGGAACGAACACTGGCTATTCGACACGACGGGGAAAACGGTCTCTTGGAGAGCGTACATGGCAATTGCTGTAATATATGGGGTCAAGGTAGTACTCTGCGACCTACAAAACGCACGGAGTCGTTTCACGTCGTCTGGCTTGATATTGACATGTCTTTGGTTCGATTTGGCTCCCTTTTGAACCGGCAAGTGGGTGTAAAGCGGTTTCTGTTCCGCATTGGTTGAAAAGAGCGACCAGAAGCCATCGGCTAGCCATTTTGGCAAAAGCATGCTCTGTACAATTGCCAGCAACGAAAATAGAATACCTGGATTGTATAGATCAACAATCTTGTCCGGACTGTCAAGAATATCTGGTAATTTGCTTTTATCTTCTGTGTAATCGAACAACGTCTCCTGGAACTTTAAAGCAGCATCCCCAGAATAGATTCCAAATTCAACAATCAAGTCTTTATGGAATTGAGCTGCAGATAGGCCATCGAAAAACGTATGGTCACAATGGAACGTAACGTATTGTTTCTTGCTAGAAGAGGATTTGTAAACCTTTAGTCTCCACAATGGCCTCGTATCATTAACAGGACTTACCTCCTCCGACAATGCATTCAATTCCACAACTCCGAACAGCTCATCTATATCCTTGAAGCTTACCACGTCACTGAATGCAATTTTCTCCACCGGTCTAACTGTAAAATTGTCTCCATTCATTTTTGCATCGTATTGCGGGTCCCCATCCCGGTAAACATTCAAAGCAAACACAGTATTTTTCAAAATTAATGATCGAAGAGCATTAGATAGTAATACTTCGTCAATATGTTGATTATATTGTGCGGTAACACAAATATCTTCTTTATACCATTCGACATTTCTACAGACATAATACTTCTCAAGAAACCCAAGCTTTCTGGTATGGTGATTTTGACTCATTATAATCCACTTCAGCGCAAATTCTACTGCTGCCCTTTTGTTACAATTATATACTGCTTCTTTCAAAATGCTCAAAACGACTACAATTCAGATATATCCCTCGAATCCGATGTAATTTTAGAATCATTTTGAATAGGGGATCTGCCAATTTTCACCGGGTCAATAACCATTGTCTGCCATAGTTTTTTGCAACCAATATATTACTCCTATACAAAGAGCGGAATGGGATTCATGGTATATATCCTTTTTATGATCATTACAATGCAAACACAATTAAAAGGCGTTGAATTGAAGCAAGAAATTAGTACCAAACAATCCCAAGCACTTGTAAAAGATTTGGTGTCAATTTCGTTAAATTGTATTACATTCTTGAGAAACATCTTTGGTGACGATAACTATGTTGATAGGAAGTTTATTTGCACTGAAAACCCTAATATTAAGAGTGGTTTTGTCAAAACAAAACACTTAGTCGAAGGTATTTCCAAGGAGGCAGATATGTTCAAGAATTGGATTGATTGTGGTGTACATAATGCTATCAGTTTGCAATATTTACTGGCGCTTCAATTCGGTATTTATATCGATGAGAATCAACCAGAAAAATTGAGTGAAACGTACATCTTCAAGTTTGATTACAATAATGGAAATATCTCATTTGGTATAAATGATGAAGACAAATGTGAACCGTTGCTGGAGTTGACTGCTCGTGAGAAAGTACAGCAACTAATCAAACGATTAATTGTCTTGACTCAAACCTTCGGACCTTTACCAGAAAAAAAACATATATCCGTTAGATTATTATTTAATGAAAAATGTCCTAGAGATTATCAGCCTTCCTTTTTCAAGGACGCATCAGACTTAGAATCCCCTACTATAACAGTTGATGTGGGCAATTCGAGTGACAATATCGGCACTCTCGATACTGGCCATGATAAAGTGAATATTAAAATTCTAACGAATGTGGGGATACAGATCACAAACCCACTTAATTTGGATCCATTTGACATAATAGAAGATAATGATAATCATGACCCACATAAGTTTGAAAACCAAATTGAGTTCCCTAAAGCTAATAATTCGCTATCTTTGAACAAATATTTATTTTCCAACAAACCAGATGATATTCACTCTACTCAGCTTGTTCCTCCGTCGCAACTGTATTACTCAGGAAATTTCAGGCTAACTTGCGAATGTAATTGTTGGACGTCTGCCTCGCGCATTAAACTATCGATGAAGGGTTTTGCAATTCTAACTTGTCGCACTTGCCAGAGACAGGTGCATTCATGCTGTTATGGAATGAATCATTCGAAGCCCATTAAAAAGTCTGTTCATACTTTCAAATGCTATTCATGTATGTTAGATACCGATTCGCTCGATGAAGATTTGATACTCTTGATGAGATTGAGATACTTGTGGAAATACATGTCCTGTTATGATATTCCTGAACTGCTTGACTTATTTTATGAAATTTTCAGTTTGACTACCATGGCTGAGGATGATGTGGTCCGAAAAATGTTGAATAAACTATTCCATGATAAAATTCTAATGGTATTAGATGAGCCTGTTATAGTCAGAGGAAACAAGAATGCAATGGGAACAGGATATTTGACACCAACTATAGATTTGCTATTAGACAATAAAGGAAACTCACTTGTCAAAAATCATATTTATAACATAGCCTTTACCCCCACTCTTAAATCTCCAAAATCAATGTGCCATACTGATAAGCAAGTGTTTTATTTCCCAGATACGTATAATACAAAAAGTAACATTCTTAGTTTATTGAAGGAGTTCAAGACCAGCTTATTGAAGAATCAAGAATTTGATGATGATCCAATCGAATCAAGCAGTCCCATTTTTAATACCAAAACTATGGAAAATAGAGGAGAAATTATGAAACCGGTGGATCAAACTAGAACTAGTCATGCCAATGAAAGTCTAGTTGATGAGGATATGGATGAATTGTCATTTGAAGATTCGTTAAATTTTCTCTCTCAACCGGCTAACAATCAAGACTCGGAGGGTGTTAACTTTTTGCAAGATAAAGTAAATCACGTACATGTGCTGACATCCAAGAGAAAGTTGGATAGTAGTCTGATAATAAACTATAAAGTCAAAAACCGGAAAATTAGTGTGAATGATGATACATGTTTTTAATTCTACCATGTCTTTTACAACCTATCAAGTACTACATTTATTGTTAATGTACACATCCGATCTTTGGGATAATTCAGAGTATAGGAGTTTATAGATAATGCATGTTTCTAAATTTGTGGTTGAACTATTCTTTGCTTAATTGATTTTTTTAGAAGCCATATAATTTGCAGCATTTTGATTAATTGAATAATAATACTAGAATATCAAATATTGATAGTACCAGGAATAACAAAACAAAACCAGTGAAGCAAGCAATACATGCTAGGTTGCTGAAGACGTCCTCGAAACAAATTAATCTAATTTGAGATGGATACACGGTTCAAACAGTTATGTACGGTTCATACTAACGTGAAGTCATTTTGTGTCATTTAAAAATTAGTGATGAGACAAAACTGTTCTCATAAGAAGTGACGAACTACCAACAGAAACAATATTTTCCGGAATATTATAAGAATGGTGTCCAATATAGTTATACCGGGAGATGGTATTTTAAATGATACGAATACTACCAAAACCACAATAGGTCCAGGTATATATAAGAACCCTCAAACCCAAGAAATAATTCCAGCATCAGCTGGGATCTTGAATGTTAAAACTAATAAACAAAATACAAACACAGTCATATTCACAGATTCTAATTCGAAGAGATATATACCGCAAACTAACGATTTTGTTATTGGCATCATTGTGGGTGTTTTTGGTGAAAGCTATAAAGTCCAGTTGCAAGACTTTTCAACGAGTGTTCAATTGTCGATGATGGCTTTTCCTAATGCGTCCAAGAAAAACAGGCCAAATTTGAAGATTGGTCAAGCAGTGTATGCTAGAGTTTCACAAGCAATCCCGGAAATAGACACAGAACTAGAATGTATTGATCCTATTACCGGTAAAGAAGGCGGGTTTGGATTGTTGGACGAGTCTGGTTACATTTTCAATATTAATTTAAACTTTGCAAGAGAATTACTATTCAACCAAAGTTCAGTATTTCTTGAGAAGCTATCTACGAAATGTAAATTCGAAATTGCTATTGGTATAAATGGCAAAGTTTGGTTAAAATGCGGTGATGGTATTAAAAAACAGACTAATGATGCTGAGGATGATGATAAGGAAAAGAGCTCAAGCTCAGCAAGAGATTTAAGGGCAACTTTAGCAGCTTGCAGATTTTTGACAAAGTGCCAACATATAAATCCTAGCCAAATAGATATAGAATTGAAAGAAGCCTTCAAACATTTCTGATGTTTCCATTCCTATTATTTCTTAGATTATGTTACTGTATTCAATGTCCTACATTGCATTCGGTGTATGCATATATTTGTATACATAGGTATATATTTGTATTATAGAATCAACTCCATCGACTATATAATTTCGATCACGTGTAGGAATATGAAAAACTGAAAAAATTCCTACAAAACTGAAGTAGTTGCAATAACTCTTCAATAACTCGAGTCGTGAATAATTGAACTATGCCTGAAGGTTCTTTAGATAAGAATCAATTAGCTAGACAGCGCAAAAAAATTGAAAAAGATAGAAGAAGGAAACAATATGATGATTTGCAGGTCCAAGGAACAAATAATTCATCTATTGTGTCGAAAAGATCAGTTGAGATGATTTATACATCAAAATTGAACCCTGAAATGGGAGAGTGGTTCAAGTATTTTGTCAAAAAGCCAAAAAGAAGATCTCCTGCTATTAATCGAGGATATTGGATAAGAATGGAATCAATTAAACAAATGATTTTGAGAATAATTGCATCTAGAGAAGATCCTAATCAAGAAGTTACCATAATAAATTTAGGGTGTGGTTTTGATCCGTTACCATTCCAATTATTATCCCAGTTTGCAAAGACTGATAGTAATTTGAAATTGCGTTTTCTAGATGTCGATTACCCTGAATTAATTGCAAATAAGTTAGAAATGATTAAAGGTTCGCCGGAAATTTTGTCCATATTGGGGGAAGAAATTAATGATGTCTCGATCGAGAAGTCAGTTGTGCCTTTTCTGAGTGAAAATTATAAGTTAGTTGGATGTGATTTAAAAGACGGTAATTTATATGATCAACAATTGAATCATTTGCTTGGAAATTCGTCATGCGTTAAGATATTTGTCGCCGAAGTTTCGCTAGCATACATGAAACCAGAATATGCAAATCCTATTATTGAACATTCAGCTAAATTGGATAATTCTCACTTCTTAATATTGGAGCAAATTTTACCGGCTGGTGAATTCCATGCATTCGCTCAAAAGATGTTATATCATTTCAACCATTTAAGAAGCCCATTACAATGTGTACAGACATATCCATTAAAAATAGATCAGATGAATCGTTTTAAGAAGTACTATCCTAATGTTGAAATTAAGGATTTATACGAGAATTGGAAATTTCTCATCGACGATGAAATGAAACGTAAAATTCGTGACATTGAAGCATTTGATGAATGGGAAGAATTCATAATATTTTGCCAGCATTATATTATTGTACATGCTACCAACAGTTCGGTTTGTATTTACGACGACAAGCCAGCTTCACAAAAAGAGCTTGATGAACCATGTACTTCAGTTAAAGTTTCTTATCAGGAATCGAATAATTCAGATCTATTGCAATTGAAATTTCCAGCTGTTTGCGCAATAGGTAATGAAGTCTTAATAAATGGAGGCTTGTTCCAGGCTCGTACGGAAAAAACATTATCCTTCAAGAAAAATAATCTTGAAGTAAAGAACGTCGGGGGAGACGAGCCAGGACCAAGGATGTGTCATACGTTGACTGCGCTCAATGATAAGGAATCAATACTAATCGGAGGAAGGTCTAAACCCGAAGAGTATTTTCTAGATGTCTATAAATTGGATGGAGACCAGTGGACTAAATTAGAAGATTTACCAAACAAGAGGTCTAGACATTCAGCCGTGAAGTTATCGGACCAGGATATATTGATATTTGGAGGTTTGAAAGAAGAACATGAAGACATGAGTGACAAACTATTCATATTGTACAATTGTAAAAGCCAACAATACAAGGCATTAAAAGTTGAAGGTTGCATCCCCAACTTATCCAGCTGTTCTATGGTCTACAATGACCAGTTGAAGTTCGGACTTATACTAGGTGGTATGATAGATACAACAGTTCCAACTGTTAATGACCGCTTGTACAAATTTGTCATCAAAGACGATACCTTGGTAGTAGACATCATTTACCAACACTCGCACCTACTGAGAGTATCATGCCAAAGCAGACTCTTACCTAATAATAAATTGCTTATTATAGGTGGAATATCGCCGTTGGAAATATTCAACCAGCATGACACTATTATTCTTTTTGATATAATTACTTCCAAGTTGCATCCAATTGAAATTGACCGTGATATTTGGGAGAACCATCCACCAATTTTTATCGGGTTTGGAAAAGCCGAACTTGAAAATTCTGTTATATGTATCGGCGGAGGTGCCGTGTGCTATTCATTTGGTAGTTGCTACAACGGTATCTATAAACTTGATTATGATCTCAATAACTAATTTGCCCTGATATGGGCCGATTTATATGCATAAACAACATGTACATAGATTCTTCAATTTCATCATTATCTTACGTATTAAAGTTCAACGCAGTATTATCAAATCATCTCAGTTGACGCTAACTGTTCTACCGTCTCCGAGGAATATATAGACACAATACGACCTTTCATCCTTCAAAAGTAAACATTAGTGGTGTGATAGTTATTCACATTACTACAAAGTTAAGCGAATTTTTGCGGCTATAAAGCAATAATTTGTAACACATTTGAGGATATATAAAAATTATATTATTGAAATTATATTATTGAAATTTAGTGTAAGTTAAACTTGTTGTCTTATCGTCCATTAACAATGGCAATTGACAGGGGCGTTAAGGACGGATCCGACACGAGTAAAATTGCTAGTGATAATTCAAATTTTGCTTGCAAAAAATCCGGAACTCCCATTGATACACCTGTGAAGAATATTGAAGATGAAATACCACCGGGATTCCCATTCAGACCAAGCCTTCTTAAGGATGATAACAAGAACTTGTTATCATTGAAATTTATAAACAAACCTAGTCGATCCAAAGATTTATTTGCTCAAGCTTCAGACCCTACCCGTGCTAATAGCATTTTAAATTCCCATATATCAAATGAATCGGGTACTACAAGTGAAGGGGACACAGCAGATACATCCCCTAGCAATGAAAACAATGAGAATCACAGATTGGTACGGAAGAAATCAGGCGAGTTTTTAAGACTGTCGTTAAAGGATAGTCGAAACAATTCATATTTTGATAAGAAGAGATCGCGATCCTTGCCAACAACTCCAACCTATAAACAAGTACATTTTGGTGGAGACAACGATATAATATATTTCAAGAAGAAAGATAGACCAGCGGCGATTTCTGCATCGAATTCACCTACTTTGCGTGGTGTGGAAGGGGGCTTTAGAAAGTTACAAATGGGGAGTGAAGATGAAGACGATGATGACGATGGTGATTACGAAGATGATTATGCGAACTTGGACCATGATGACGATTGCTTTACCCTTGACTTAAGCTCGTCGGGATCAACAACTTTTCCCGGTGCCGGTCATGAAAAATCGGTATTATGGGATTTGCAATTACCAAACTTTCCACCGTTATCATACGATCGTCAAATAAAAATCAGAAAGTCGCCAGTTTTTTTGGAACGTATATTTATTAGTGTTGATAAGAAGTTCTTGCTCGGCCATATTGCGGCCAAGAACCTAGCGTTTGAAAAGTTTATTACCGTTAGGTATACTTTGGATAATTGGTGCACAATTGTTGAAATTCCCACAATCTATGCTCCTGATAGCCCAAAAATCTTGAAATCCAACAATTATGATAGATTTATCTTTCGAATTCCGCTAGATTCCTTATTCAATAGTTTTAGGATGCCGAGAAGTAATGATCAAAGTTGCAACAAATCCCAAGAACAGCATTACAGTCTTTGTATCAAATATAATACCAATTTCCTTGAATTTTGGGACAACAACGAATCTAGAAACTATGATTTTAATTTAATCAAGATAACGAAATCGAAAAAAACAAGCTCCTCAAAGATTGGAGAACATAATAACAAACCTAAGTATTCGTCTTCATACTTAAAGAGAAGAGTATCAGACTCACAACTAGAGATGCAACCAAAGAAATCAGAAGAAAACATCGAAAATAAATCGTCCGATTTCTCAAATGGTAGCGACTTTGTCAATAATGACTTTTACTTACTGTCTCCATTGTTATCAAGCCTTAACAATTCAAATTATGAAAACGATTTTTTACATAATTATTCTACTGACACCTTAACTTCATATCGATCACCATCAAAAAACTTTTCTCAAGGACAGGATGAAGGTTATGATCCAATTCATAATAAAGATGATATTAATGCAAGCGAAGATGATAAGTCATTCAGAACCAAAATGTTGGACACGAAATCTTATAAGGAGTTGCTTGATACATATTGCTTTTTTTCTACAAGCCCCGAGGATGATACAAACTCTTCCGACATTTTATTGTCGCTGACTCCACCTAGAAGTTCATTATCTACTGGTTCGGACAAAAATGAGATATTGAAAGAATCATCGAATATCGTTGAATCAAATGGTAATAATTCTCCATCAGTGAGAGATGATTCAACTCCCAAAAAGGTCAATTCTAATTCCAATAAGGAAAGGTCTAATGGCAATAATAATTCTTTAACGGTATCCTCGATATTGAAAGCTTAAGCATTGGCGGTTTGCACCGGTCGCTGTAGCTCCAACATTTCTTTTTTTTATTTAACTGGCTTAATTATAGAACTATTGGTTAATATTTCTTTTCTGCAGCATTTTATTCTTTGTTTCAATTCCAAACATGTTTTATAGATCTCCTACATATATGCTTAATAAAATTAAATTTTATTGTTTAAGACCATCTAAACAAATAATACTAAATCAAACTAAATAGTAAACTATCCATAAATATTAGAACTCCGTTTCAATTCTAGTTGTTCAGTGAACATTCCCTTGCATTAATCAAAACAGTACATTTTAACACACCCATTTTCCAAAGCCGCTGCAAATCTTGAATCACTTAAACCAACACAACTAACAATCGAATTATTTCCAAAGGTATGTAAACATTTACCATTTTGTAAATCCCATACCTTAATTAACCTATCATGGGCACCACTGATAATTCTAAATGTATCAGCACTAATAGACCACACTCCTTCAATATGACCAAACTGAGTTCTAATGCACTTACCTGTTTTAACATCCCAAAGTTTAATTGTGTTATCTAGAGATGAAGTCAATAAATGTGTTGGATAATTTTTATTGTCAGCTAATTGGGTATTATTGATCTCTTCATTAAGATCTTCCTGATTGGCATTTAAATTATTGTGGGTAATACCTTCATTATTTTCTCCATCGCTCTCATTATTATCTTGTATTAATTTATCCTTATAAATTAATGGGATCACACATTGCACATGACCCAAATGCCCGTTGTTATCGACTCCTCCAAAAATTCTTAAACATTGGTTATTTTGCAAGTCCCACATTCTAATGGTGGTATCATCAGAAGCGCTGAAAGCCGTGTTTGATAAAGGATGAATCTTAACTGAATTGACCCAATCTGTATGTCCCCTTAATGTATAACAAGTTCTGGAGTCAACATGCCATACCTTGACCGTGTGATCAGCTGAACCGGAAACAATTGTTTTTTTCAGGAAATCAACACTCACTACAGCCGCGTCATGACCTCTGTATGTTGAGATGCATTCACCAGTATGATAGTTCCAAACCTTTATCGTAGAATCCAAGCCACCAGTTATCAATTTTTGAGAATCAAATACCAATGATCTTATTGGCTTCGTATGTCCAGTCAAGGTTCTCAAACATTCGCCAGTCTCCACTTTCCAAATTTTAACAGTATTATCATAGGAACCAGTCATAAGATACTTTCTATTAAATTGTAAGCATGTAACTCCATCCGTGTGACCTTCAAACGTTTTGATTTTATATATACCCTTACGCCAATTCTTTTCCAACTTAAATCTTTCACTATAGACCGATTTCCATGGTCTTTTCTTTAAGAGTTTGCGTTGTTTGTCTTGTTCGTCTTGTGTAACCTTCATCTTTTTAATTTCTAATTCCACTTCCGAACTGTTAGATCCATTTGACGGCTCCACAGTCTCAAGCTTTCTCTTTTTGCTATTATGTTCATCGTTATTCATATGTCTCGCTCTTTGCATATGCATTAACGGCAAACCCCATCCACAATTTGGACACTTTCTATCTATATGTTGCTCACACATGTGGTGCCACACCCGGTCATCATCAGCAAGACATTTCCATTTTCTTGATACTTGTGCTGCGTTACACAACGATGCACAGTCAAGGTAACACAATATTTTTAATGATATTTCCATTGGCAAGGTCGAAATGAAATCAATCTTAATTAATGAACTCACCTCTTGCGATATAAATGACAACTGGGGAAAACAACACTGACTCAACAAACCTTGTAATATTAACGACCTATGCGGGTCAGGCGCAGCACTGAAAATCGACCATACGTGATTTATGGCTTCCTGGTCCCTCGATGGCAATTTCTCCATCTGTTTCTGTATGTTCTTCATTTTGACCTCATCAGTCTGTTTATTGCACGTCACATCCGGATTATGTCTGTAGCAATACCGGTGAAAATTGTCCTTGGGTATCATGGACTGGTCACTAATATGCTTCACCAAAAACGGAGTTACTACCGAAACCTTACCCTCTGATTGCGACGCTTGAGTTACAGTATTTATTTCTCTCACATCCTCAACACTATCCCCCTGAATCTGATTATTATGTCCATTCACTCTCAGAGAGCTCTCTCCATTCACATTGCTAGACGAAGACTGCTTGTGTGGCAATACACTGCTCGAAAGTATATTATCGAAACTCTCGGTGGTTGAATACAGCAGCGGCGCCTGATGCTCTCCGTATTTTGAATCCTTAGGAATGCAAATATCTTGTAAATTCATCTCTTATAATAAACCAATCTTTTGGTTCCCTAATATCCAGCTATTTCTTACTATGTGCAAATAAAACCCTCGTAGTTTATTGTCTTCAAAATTATTTTAAAATTAACCCTAATGGTTTCGATGCAATTTTATCGTACTTTTATCCCCAATAAATACTCTCAATAAACAAAATAAGCAGCTCAACACCCTGAAACCCTTTTGCGACTTTTCGTAAGCAACTCTTTAATATATATAAACAATACTGACAAATGCTAACAAAAGTATACAAAAATCTACCTAATTTCTGTGGCATCATACGCCGTGGCTTGTTACACAAAATTGCCACCATAGTTATGATTCCCAAAACCGCTTATTATGTTCAACCACTGATGACCTCGTGCTGCGAACCAAACTATTCTAGAGACAGACAGCCGTAGTGTGGAAATACGTGTCCGCCATTACCAATTTGGTGCTGGTTCCACTGCCTTGCCATATCTAATTATGGTTGACGCCGACCGTGTGGCACACCACGGCATAATTAGAGTAAGATCGAGTATGGCATCAATTACGACTTGCCTGATCCTGCTACAATAGGAGACTTAGAGTCTATACATGACGCAATGTATGCATCGCTTCTATAGAACTACAGGGTCAGGCTGCCCATGCAAATATGTGGCTAAGGACGTTCGCATTCTTATCACACACCACAATCGTGAATTACCAACAACAACAACATAAGCGATAATGGAGCATATTGAAACCGGGACTGACCATAGTGGACCCCAGTCTTGAGCCTGGCTACGTTTACTTGATTACTTGTGCCCAGGGTGTAGAAGAATCCTGGGTCGGGTATTTTGGCGATTTTCACGTGACTTGCTTACTAAAATTTTTTTTCTTCTTCACGAAGATGAGCTTGGATCATTCTAGAAGAGTATATACTTAAGGTATAAAGAGAATGAAAAGAGCAGAAGAACAAGGTTCGAATCAAGAAGAGAAAAAACAGCGTTTGAGTATGTCAGAAGAAAATAAAGAACTTTTCACCAATGTGGGAGAACAAGTTGAAACTGTTGAACAGCCATCGCAAGACGGTGTTAGACAAACAGGAGCAGCTGATGCCGAAGGACACCCAGTTCAGGAAATTGAATCATTGTGTATGAATTGTCACAAGAACGGGACTACTCGTTTGTTGTTGACCAGAATTCCATTTTTCAGAGAAATCATTATTATGTCGTTTGAGTGTCCACACTGTGGGTTGAAGAATTCAGAAATCCAGCCGGCAGCCCAGATTTCTGAAAAGGGATCTCGTTATGTGTTGAAGTTAGAAAATAAGAAGGATTTTAACAGACAGGTTGTCAAGTCGGAAACAGCTACCTGCAAATTCAATGAGTTGGATATCGAAATTCCACCTAAGAGAGGCCAATTATCCAATGTTGAAGGGTTATTAAACGAGATGGTGGACGATTTAGAATCGGACCAGGAAGCCAGAAAAGAGCTTCAACCGGAAGTTTACGAGAAAATCAATGAAGTTATTTCTAAAATTAAATCCTTCGTCAATGCAGAACCAAATACTTTGCCATTGACTGTTTCTGTCGACGATCCAGCCGGTAACTCGTGGATCGAATATCTTCCGGATGAGCCATCTCACAAGTGGTCGATGTATGAATACAACAGAACTGCTGAGCAAAATGTCTTTTTAGGTTTAGTTTCGGCCGATGAGGTAGCTCAGCACCGTAGAGTGGAATCGGAAAACAAAAAGGCTGCAACTGCCAGCAACGTTTCGTCATCTTTGGCCTCTAATCCTAAGGCGTCTGGCTTTATTTCTGATACCAGTGAAATTGAAAATATGGATAATGAGGTGCAGACATTCCATGCCACTTGCTCTTCATGTCTTAAATCTTGTGAAACCCATATGAAGACTGTCAATATTCCTCATTTTAAAGACGTCATCATCATGTCTACCGCTTGTGATAACTGTGGTTATAAGTCTAACGAAGTCAAGACTGGAGGAGAAGTTCCTGAAAAAGGTAGAAGAGTTACGTTAAAGGTAAACGATCCGGAAGATTTGGCCAGAGATATTTTGAAGGGTGAATCATGTGGCTTAAACATTCCTGAATTAAATCTTGATTTAACTCCTGGTACATTAGGCGGTAGATTTACTACTATAGAGGGTTTGTTGACACAAGTTTACGAAGAATTACATTCCAGAGTGTTTTCTCAAACATCCGACTCTATGGATAATTCCACGAAAACGAGATGGACAACCTTCTTTGCTAGATTACAAGATGCTATTGAAGGTAAAATTGGATTTACCGTTGTGATGGAAGACCCTATGGCTTCTTCATATATTCAAAATGTTTACGCGCCTGACAATGATCCTAATATGATTATTGAAGACTTTGAAAGAACTCATGAAATGAATGAAGATTTGGGTTTGAATGATATGAAAACAGATTAATTATATAAAGTTAAAGTGTATATTAGAAATTATAAATAATCTCCTGAATGAGTTTATATAATGATGTAAAACTTTAGGTTTCAGAATCCTATTCCTCTTTATTTGCATCCTTATTATTTTCAGTTTTTCTATCTGATTGAACTTCTCTGAATGCATCACCCCATTGAGAATTCTCTAATGTCTCACTAAGATTCGAAAGATCTATCAAGGAAACGTTAGCTTCAGTCAATGTGTCATCATCGATCTTAGCAGAGTTTAAAAACGGTGATATATTAATCGCATCATCAATAGGACTCGTAGGACTTGTACCTCCTGATCTCATGTGTGATGTCGGTATTTGAATATATAACTTCGGCGGTGTTTTACTTTTAGGCTTTTTTTCTGGGGATTCATGATTATGTGCTCTGTTTCTGGAGTTGTAAATATGCAATGGTGATTTTGGAACATATACTCCACTTGTTGTCCCACCATTTTCATTATCATCCTCTTCCATATAACCTGCAGACTTTGTTAAGGGAACTGTCTCATCTTCCTCCTTATCAAACGAATCATAGCTGTCATTGGTATCCGTAACAAATATAGAAGGGGCATTAACTTCCAAGTTTTCATTAGCTAAATAGCTATTTCTTTTAATCCCGTTGCTGAAATCTATATTAGTATCTCTAATACCTTGGTTCCTATTGTTAACATATTTCCAGCGACATGCGTATGAAGCGATTGTTTCATATACCCTCTTAGTATGTAATCTTTTTTCGACTTTTTGCACCAAAAGACGACGGTCCAAGAAGTCAATCAAGTTAAGACACTGGCCAGCTTCAAATGATGCATACAATGGTAACTGCAAGATAATTCTAGTAAATGAAATTCCAGGATCACCATTAAGTTCCATATTCATGATAGCTTCTTCCATGAATCTTTCGTACGCTTTGCGTCTCTCCCTAATCCTAGGAACATCCATTAAACTTAAGGTTTGATCAATTGCTTTATAATTCACAGTTATATCATATGGATCATCTTTTTGATTACGTTTGAACCATTGGCGACATAATACAGGAATTTCAAGTGAACCTGAGTAAAAATGAAAGGCTAAAGCACCATCCAATGAATGCAAAAATCTTGGTAAATCAAATGGCCTGATATATCCCGATCCTTCTGGATCAAATTTCTGCCACGCCCTTTTAAACTTTCGTATCTCCTCTCGCTTAATTAAATGGCTGTATGAAGACCTATTATTAATGTAACTGAAACTATCAATAATCAATGAAACGAACATATTCAAAAATATGTACATCGATACCACATTCCACAGCATAAACAAAATATAAGCATATTGCCTACTACCACAATCATTATCATCCATACTATCGATTGATGAGCAATATGGTTCAACTAATGCAAAATCGTCCATAATAAAGTTCCAACCTTCCCCAAAACTACACCTAAAAAGCAAAATTAGGGCTTTTGGAACTGACCTCAAGTTGATATTATTCGACGTATTAGGACCCACTTTCGTTAATCCAAAAATTTGATTCATAGCTATAGCAAAGACCAAGAAGACAATAATCCACGTGAACGATAAAGATAGCAATGTAGGTAAACTAGCCGAAGCAAACCTCAACAATTCACTCAATCTATTGCTTCTAGGAATAATAAACGTTAAAATACCTACCAAGAACAATTTATTGAAATTGAGGAATGGATTTTCCGAACTCACAAAAAATGCAATAATTGTAGTCAAGAATGCTCCTGAAGAAACAACAAGATTAAAGACATTCCATTTATATCTAATGAAAGTCCTGGCACCTTGTCCAATAAATAACATAAGTGCATTAATCAAAAACAACAGCGCTGTAATCATATAAATCACAGCTCTGAATGTATCTAACCCATCATACGAAGGGAAGCATTCTAATAACAAAGCCAATACATGCATTAGCAAAACAAAATTCAATGTCTCATGCCAATACGTATTTTTTTCCACAGTCATGGAGTAGCAAAATTTCTGAAAGAAGGATAACAGATTAAAGTCCTTTCTTTTTGAAGGCCTAACCTGTACTAAGAATTTCTTGACCTGATACCAAGAAATTTGGTCTTTCGTCATATATGCCCTACCAGTGGTCTTTGAATAGTTACTGATAATAACCGAGACGAATAACGTCAAAATAAATACAATACTCGTAAAGTTAAATAAGACAACAAAAAAGCCATTAAACGGGGATGCAAAATCTTCAGGTGGGGTGCCAACACCCGTAATTTTCATCACATCCAATAATAAATCCACCCATCCCTCTAACGAAATAATTTGAAACAATGATGAGAAGGAAGTTCCAAAATCATCAAATTCCAAGTACGGATTAGTATACACGTTAGGACTCATAACATTCCAATTAAATACTTGATTCTCATATTCATGAATGCAACCCGATTCATAAGATTCACCGTCAATGCAATATCCTAATCTACCATTGAAAATGTTTAAACCCCAAATTGCGAAAGGGAATAATAAACAAAGAGAAATGATGGCAGCATTAATAATTTTCCAGAATCCTGAAATAATAGTATTATGGAAATTATTTTTTGCAGTTTCACTAATAGTCAAAAGTCTCAAGGTTCTTAAGGCTTTCAATCCTCTAACAATCCTAGATAGATTTCCATCATTTTTTAAAGTAGCAATTAACTCAATCCATAATGAAATTAAGACTATTACATCAATAAAATTCCAAGAAGATCTCAAGTAGGCATTAGGTGTAAATATCAATCCATCCGCAATAATTCGAATAAAGAATTCAATTGTGAATAACGCAACAAACCCAATTTCAAGAAAAAATGTGAAATTCATATAGCCATATTTGGAAGTCATTTCTTTCCTGAATAATGGTGTAAGATAACAGGCTGTAACAACCAATCCTATCGTAGCTAAAAACATTACCACTATGAAAGTTTCAGAAACTGTTTTATTTGGTTCTACTCCGTCAATTCTTTCACCATAACTAGACTTAACAAGACGTTGGCACATTCTTCTTAGTCTATGACGTGGCCCCATGACGTAAAAAACGTTATTGAATTTTGGATTTTCTTTCAAGAATTTATTCTGTTTTGAAATAAGTATATTTCTCTCTGAAATAATGTTTTGTGCAAAATGAGCAGGATCAAAATTGGTAATTTCAGGTTTCTTACTTTTCGATGCATAGAATGGGTTTCTAAAAAAACTTTTTGTACGCCAATAATTAACCTGAAACCATCTTTTCCAAGAAGAATTGGGTAAGTTTTTAATTTCTGTATCATCATTTACATCGTCGTCATTAGCTTCTGTCTCTAAAAAATCATTTACCGCGGTACCACTCAAAAGCAAATTAACAACAGCCTTCTCTAATTCATGCTTTACGCCTCTCTTTCCAAATAATTTATTCTTCATTTTTGTCAACATTCCTGGCTCATGTTCTAGATTTTGTAACCTTTCTGTCATATTGTCGATAAATTGAATTAGCTGTTGTTTTCTCTTACCTTCTTCAGACACTTCTAAAGTTCTAGCAATAACCGCAATAAAAATATTCAAAATAACCATATTGGATATTATAAACCACCCTATTAAAAGCATTGCACCAAAAGCTCTCGAAGACGTTGTCGAAGAGAATTCCTGTAGAGCATATAAAATATCTGTCCAATTTTCTGTTGATGTAATAACATAAAGAGCAATAAACGCATTTGGTAGAGTATGCATTGGAAAATCAATATCATCAAGTTCATCCTTCGGTATAGTGCCTTCGAAAAACCTGGAAGTGATAATGCTAGCTAAGAATGTAAGAATGAAAAAGAACAATGTTAAATCAAAAATCGCTTTGAAATTACCCATTATCTTCAACCAGAGCTTTCTTGTTATATTTGTAGCCAAGACCACCCTATAGAATCTCAATAATTGGAAGATGGTCAACCAATAATAAGCATGGCCTAGCTTTTCTTTGATTGGCCCAATGATAATTATTGTTGTAATGACAGCTAAGAATAAATCAAAACAATTTCTTCTGGAGATGAAAAATAATCTCCAATTTGGAAAATGAAAACCAAGACGAAGTACTATCTCAGCAAGGAGTATCCCTGTAATACTAGCTTCAAATCGATACAAAATATGACGCATATTATTGTTCATATTAAAATCGCGAAAGCATTGAACAAATAAACTGACAAATATGAGGATCACAAATATGAACTCAAATTTATAATAATACTTCAAGAATACGTTTTGCTTCTTGAGCAAATTTAATCTCTCTGTGTGTAAAGATACTTCCTGGTTTGCTGAACCGAAAATCTTCCACGTTTTATTACCATTCTTTTGCTGTTTCTTCTCTTCAGCAGCCTCTCTTCTAGTAATAGTAAAGGATGCAACAATTACAGCGACAAAAACATTAATTAACCAAACTGTTAAAATAAAGATGGCAAATATAAAAAATAGACAGGCAGCCATATTATCTGAGTTCATTGTATCATACATCAAATCAGTGAACGTGTTAGCACTCATGATTACAAACACTAATTCCATCGATTGAAGAATATTATCGAAGTTTACAGTTCCACCATAAGGATTTTTGTCACTTATACATTTTGAGTATTTAGGGCATGTGAATCCCTTTTTTGTACTTGAATGCAGCCCATCTCTTAGAATGTAAGGCATAGCTTTTCCATCTAAGCCGATGTAAGACCCACAATATTGTCCCTCGTTAATGTAAGTATCATTAGAATCATTCGGGTTAAACCAGACACATTGTCTTGTGAAAGAAGACTTGAAAGATTGGACACCAATGATTCCAAAGAATAACCAGAAACAGCAAATAAAAATTGAAACATCAATTAATTGTGGAATAGCTACTTTACAAGCCGTCAATATAGTTGTGGTACCAGTAGTCAAATTACACAATCTTAAAATCCTTAAACAACTCAAAGCTCTAAATAGCATGATATGATGTTTACTATCATATTCATTAATTGATAAAAATAACGACATCCAGAAGAATATCATAGAAAGAAAATCTATTCTATGCCAACTATTTCTAAGGAATGCTCTTTTTAAATGAAGTTGGTCAATATTTCTCCCTCTTGGTTTCGACAATAAAAGTGTATTCTTTACATCAAACCTTTGTGAATCCAAAACAGGTTCGTCAACTAAATCCAGACTATCACTATCATGTTCTTCTAAAATATTAGTCGATGTTTCATCATGCAAGTTAGTATCGCTGTATTTTTTTTGGATATTCATCGAAGGATCCACGAATGGATTACTACTTTTATGTTCTGGCAGATCAGTGTTTGTAGGTGCGTCTTCACCAAGATTAATTTCTTTTACATCAATATCATCACTAGAATCATTCAATCCATCGAATGAATTTTTCATGTGTTGTGGAGGAATATTCTTGTCGCCACTTCTTTTTGCAGCAAATTTCAATAATCCTAACATACGTAGAAAACCTTTGATGTATTTCAGATTAGAGTACATAATTTTAACGTCATTTTCGGGATAAAGTAAGCCCAATTCTTTAAACATAGCATGATCATCAATAAACCCATATGCAATAATCTTGGCGAATACCTCGATGGTATAAACTATGTTAATGACAATCAAAATGTAATCAGCCCAGTTATATCCTGCGTAATAATACCCACCTAAATGCATGGGGTTCCATTGCCTGTATGAAAGTAGTGCAGTTTGTAAAACAAGCAAAACCAATAGAAGTAAATTAGTTGACCGGTTTGACAGAATCTTATGACAAAGAAGACGTACACTAGACTGTGGTGAAAAAATTTTCAAAGATTTTCCAAAAAAATACATAGTCCTAGTATCAGTAAACGTACCTTTTTTAATTGGTTTGCGTAAATTGTTATTTTCTGTGTCTAATTTCTCAGGAGATAGCTGCAGTAGTAATGGATTATGTGAAGATGTGACAGGTGATGGTTGTGGGTTGTTATTTCGTAAGGAATCTGTACTCAAATATGAATCCTTATTCAAAAAGAGCCCAAGGCCCTCTGATGCATTCGTCCCTTGAAGATAATTTTCATTTTGAAATTCATCAGTCACAGTGACATCTGGTAAATAATGCGGATCATTAGAAGCGTTATCGGACCCATTATTATTATTGGAGGCAGAATCAGATCCATTATTATTGGAAGCTGAATCAGACCCATGCTGCGAAAACAGAGTCATTCTCATTGGAGATACAGGGCTTTCGCCTTCACTATACGTACTCAAGCGTCTAGAGCTCTTCGATGGAGATGTTGCCGTTGGAGAGGATCCCGTCCTATTTCCTGCAATACGATCAGACAATCTGGTAAGCACATTCGATATTTTAGAATGCGGTGGAGCCGATCCTGATGTAGGCGTCAAGTGACCCGCTTCTAAAAGATCAGGATTAGTAGTATCATTAAAACTAAATTCCATGTCTGAAGTAGGCGTAGTAGGACCATAGTCGGGTTGGTAGTGTGTTGGATCGTCAAATGGAGATAAATATGCCGATTTATTGGTATCTCGATTAAAGTGATTATTTATCCGTCCAGTACTTAAATTATCTAGCTGAATCGTGTCCGTGTACCCTTCGTCTGTAGCAGATGTGAGATCTTGTGAGAGATTATCTGATGACCCATTCTGATTTTTCTCAGACCCCGATTTTGGATCCGGTGTTACAGGAAACCAGTTGGCTCCCGTCTCAGCTGTCCCTAATGCAAACCCCAATCCTTCCTTTAATGCTTCAAAATTATGCTCTTTTGTAGCTTTATTAATAAACGACGTTTCTTCTATAACTGGCGTATTCGGCCCCGATGTGTTATGATTCTTTTGCATTTTTAACGATAAGGTTTCGCTCGATTTACCCGTAGACGAACTCTTCTTTGTCGATGGCCGCCGTCTCCTCTGGCTCATGCCTGTCCTGAATGACTGGATGCTTTCTGCATCGCCTATTGATGACAGCCTTAAAGATGTTCTAATTTCGCCAAACATCGTTCTACTAGCATTTCCATCTAACAAGTCCTCGCTAGGTGACCGCACGTATATATCTGGATGTGGCTGTCCTATTCCTTGATCCATTTTGATCAATATATCCCAAACGCCCTGATTCAAGAATTATGAAACCTCAATTTTAATGCTAACTCCTTATCAGTTTTTTTTATAAATAATCCCCTTATTGATCTAATCTCTAGATCCTTATGTCTATGAATATAATCTTCGGTAAAAATAACCCTAATCTATTGGTACTTGAAAAAAATCCAACTTTCTATATTTAACTCTAGACCTCACTTTATGAAGAGGCTTTGTAGATCTTCTCTACTAATTTTTGTGTCATTTTCGGTAATTTGCTCAAGATGGTTTGATCTGCCGTAGAATTTACGGCCTTTAGTTACTGTGATCTAAATGGGTGCTCAAGCTTACGATCTACATAGAGGTTTACAGTGGCTAGGTTAATATGTCTTCGGAGGGTGGTTGGATAATGATATCATGATATCTGAGTAGTGATAACAGGCACATTTCTAACCTACATACTCATTTTGATGCTCACACGTTAGGTCTTTTGGTGTACCTATGTAGATTTAAGCATATAGATATTGATACTGATCAGGATCCATTTCCATCTGCAATAAATATGTGATTATTGAGTATGTAGTGACGTGAATACAAATATGGTCCTATGTTCTGAAATATAATGAGCCCATCACTTAAAATTCGGTCTATGCAGCCGCTTCTGGCAACTGCAAAATTTCTCGTGGTATAATTTTGAGATGTATGATGAATTAGATCTTTCGCTAAATGTATAATCAGAGGGAACACATATTCTCTCAGATGATCACAAATCGACTCATATAATTCCAAATCAAACTAATATGTACACAATATGGGATGATTTACGCGGGTTCAGAGCCATTTTGTATCTGGCATTCCACTGAAGACGCGAAAAGAAAGCTATGTAAGTCAACTTGTGACTGTTGCTGTTTTCATTAATCTGACTGATACATGCTTCTTTACATTTGAGTTCGATGTGGCGGTTTTCTACAAAATTAACAAATAGAGAGCTTATATACTACGACTCACAAAAGAATTCTTCAAAAGTATTATAAACACAATTATTATGAATCGAATCCTGATGGAGAGTAGATCAATGGAATTGGCTGTGTTTACATAGTATTACAATCAGCTTTCATAGTATTTGACAACTTCCTTGTAGGCATTTGATAAGAGGTATCAGGTACTAATCTAACTTGTAACCGTAAATTATTGATTTTTACATTTTATTTTTTAAATTAATTACGTAAGCAGCAGTGAAAATTGAAAAGTTGAAAGACATCCAGTCGGAGAAGAACAAATAATAACCTTCAAGTGTCCATTATGTCGTCAATATTGAAGAGATTACCGTCCAAGGAGAGGATTCAGCAGGCCAAGAAACTTAGTGCCGAAATATTTGGAAATAACTGGAATCCAAACAACGTAAGAAATGGATCGAATGTTTTGAGAGCTCCATTGAAGGGCCCTCAAGTTGCCTCGTACTACGGTGACAATAATGCTATGCCAACATTCAAGGACTTCAAGGAATGGTTTCCAGAATTAGGATTTGTCGATCCAAAGGAAGTGTATCGTGTTAAGATGGTCCAGGATAGAAAGAAAAGAAATAAGGGTGCACCAAAGAAAAAGTCTAGTTAGGAGTATACGAGGTGGTGGATTCAATCAGTATATTACTTGTACATATATATGTTGCCTTCGATCAGGTGGCACAATGCTATAATAATTATCGTTTAGCTCTTTTCTGTAGGTTGAAGGTATCGGTTACGTCGTCGGTATTTTCCGTGAGACTAGGCCGGTTGTGGTTGAATCTATTGCGCTTTATTCTCTGGCCCTGGCCCCACTCTGAGTGTTGAACGTCCTTCATAAGCCCCATGACCTTGGAGTTGTCCTCCTGGTATTGGAATCTCTTCATAATGGAGAAATTCGAATCATCTTCAATGGCTGTCTGCCCCACATCTTCAGTTTTATTTGCATGGGTGATTATTTGCCAATTGATGTGTTCGATTCTTTCGTAAACAATCAATAACTCTGTGATTTGGTTCTTCTGGAAGACGAAAACATTCCTAATTTTTGTGGGAATGGTATTAGGGTATAAGACTTCTAGCGAATGTTTCGAAAAGTCGTACGCCGCTATATGATCTTCTGTTGTAATTAGGAATTTTACCTCTTCGTTTCCAGCCTTAAATAGGTTCAAAGACAAGACCTTTGAATTTACGTGGATTGCAGTTTCCAATTCGTAAATAACGTTTTTGTTTACTGACGTAGCGTCTTCCACGAATACTTTGTACAAAAGTATAATATCCTCAACTTGTACGCATGCCCAGTTAACAGTTTTAGTGTTTTCAACTAGAAAGTTCTCTAGTTTACAGCTACTCTTCAATATTAATGTCTTGTTTAATGTTTTGCGGTACCTTATAGTACGAGTAGATGGATCACGAAACTGTTTCCAGACGTTATAAACGGGTGCATCTGGGACTAGTGACCTATTGATAATCCCAAACGATTTAATGGAGACGAGGATTAGCTCTATCTTGCATGAGTCTTCTGTATGTATTGTGCTTGCTATTAATAGGTATTCATTGTTGTTTGCTGCGATTTCTATCCATTGTGAAAGATACTCCACCGATCCATATGATATTAAGGAATTCCCTTGCTGGTGGTCAACGACACTTTTATTCAAGTAATCCAAAGTTATGATAGGATCACCAACAGGCACGTCCGATATATGGTTGAATGGATTTCTGTACACCCCTAGAGAATTATAAATTTGCAAATCAAAGCCAAAAAGACAATCGATTGAATTTAAATTACAAAGCCATTTTCCTGAACCCGACCAATTGACCAGCGTATGCGATGCGTTAGTAGAAAATTTGAACTTATACAATAAGCTGCTTATAGATCCTTCGTTATAAAAGTGATAGATTACCGGCGCTGCATCTACTGGGAGTCCCGAGTTTACGACCAATGACCAAATTGTATTATTCAGCCCAGGCCTAACTAGTATCTCATCCGAAATTGGTCTGTCTATTTTCCATAACATATGCGTGCAATCAAGTGAAAATAACTTTACTTGAAGTCTGTGTTTGGTAAATACCACCAACTGTTTGCAATTCGTGTATGCTCCTGGTTTGTCACTTTTATCCTCCGTATCATTCTCTGTTGGGGGAACCCACTGGAAATCCTCAATTCCTTCATTATTCGTTTGGTGTATCACGATCGGATCCAACTTTTCCCTAATATCAAATATAAGTAGCATGGAAAGCTTCTCGAAGACTAGGCCCAATTTGGAACTACTCAATCCCGGCAACACCCTTTCCCATCGTATTATGCTAATATCCAATGTATGACCTATTATACCTATGTGTTCCTCTATATTCCTACGTATGTGCTGCCTTATCAATTGCCCCAAATCATATGTTCTGTATAGTCGATTGGCCGTTCTTGAAACGCTATATATGTCAAGTATCGAGGATTTTGGAACTATAACTGCAACAAAGTTCCCACATTGCGACGGGGCGCTCATTCTCCCTCCAATTACTTTACCAGAGGACATATTTCTCTTCTTTGCACCTACGTTTCTTTGATAGTGGTTTTGCTGTCTATCATAATATCAATAATCGATACTGACACAAAATCACCAAAATAAAATCATAACAAAAAAGACCATAAAACAAAAACAATCAACATACAGGATATTCTCCATCTACGATAGGATCTTTCATTAAAACTACATCAAAATTAGACAAATTAGGTCATAGGAGACTTGAGTATGGGTCCAAAGAAGAAGCAAGTATCCAATAAACTGGGTACTGCTCCAAAGAACGCTAAAAGTAAGGTTGGTACAACGAATAATAGGAAAGCATCAAAGAAGTCTAGTGTATCGCCAGACACGAACAGAAAGAACAAAACAACAACAAATGATTCAGAAACGGACAATGAAAGCGATTTTTACTCAGGAAATCTGCAAAGTCAGCCGAGCCAATTGTTACTTGGGAGGAAAAACCGGTTAAATGATTTACTAGCATCATCACAAACATCACACACAAATAATGCAACCCAAAGCGGACCTAAAGGAAAGAAAGGAGGAAACCGGGCTACGGGAAAATTTGAAGAGGATGATGGCTTCATATATAAGAGGGACCAGGAAGATGATAAAAATAAAAAGCGAAAGCCGGTGAACTCGCTCATATCACAATTGAGGGAAGAAACAAATCAAATGACCAATGAAGACAATTTGCGTCACTTGGACTTGGAAGAGCCCTCCAAGAAGAAAACCAAAAGGGAAACGAAGTCGACGAAATCGACAAAAACAAACGGGAGTAAGACAAAAGTCAATACAAAGCCAAATGGTGTATCCAGAAGACAAGCGACGAAACGGAAGTCTAATTTTCATGATGATTCAAGCTTGCACTTATCATCGCCAATAAAATCGCCGAATTATGAAAATTTTTACGATGCATATTCATCTGACGTATACGAGGAACAGGTGTCGCATCTTAAGATGAACTTGGAGGACTCGGATACTGCCAGAACGAGAAACCAGAAGGCACCAAATGGTAAAAATAAAAGAAGAGCGTCATATCATAATAGAGGAAAGAGAGTGCTGTCTATAGGAAATGGATTTGTTGGAGTTCCTCATGAGGATGTACCTACAAGCGACTACTATAAGTTATTGGATACGTCTTTGCCTGAACCTCACAGGATGAAACAGTTATTAATATGGTCCTTCAAGAAGAAATTGGACCAGGAAGAAAAGCTGTCAAGAAGCAAGTCAAAATCTGAGACTACCGAAGACCAGACTATTATTAATATTGCCAAAGTCATCAAAGAAGAAGTATTACGAGATTTGATAGAGGGCCAAATTTCCATAAGTTGGTATAATCGTGACGACAACGAAGATGAAACGAACGATAACATGCTAACAAACAAAGAGGTTACATTGCCCAATCCCCTTAATATCACCAATGAAGAAAATATTGAAATCTTCACTAAAAAGTTGAAGTCGTTAAAGCAAGAAAGATCGCAATGGGAATCGTCGTTTAATAGATCAACAAGCCATATACCGAATCTTAAAATTGACGCAAACCAAAAGGAGGCTGATTTACAAGACTATTGTCAAATAAGAAGCGAAACTCAAGATAGCTCAGTAGATTTCAATTCCACTGTACTTAACAACTCCCTTGCAGAAAAAATTAACGATAACTATAATAACGTTAACGAAAACATTCCTCATGATGTGGAGACATCCACGGATAAGCTATACGATGCATCGTATCGCTTATCTCAAGCTCGTGAATTAATTGCAAAATTGCAGACTGACAAATTGAACGATAAAGTATCATCCCTAGTACAAAACTATATGACCAAGCATCTCCGTGAACCTCTGTCTCCTGGCACTTCATCGTGGCCAGTACCCAACAGAAGAATCACTACGAAGGAATTGCTCAGAGGTATTACAAGACTTGATGACCCTGGAGTCAGTCAAACTGATTAGATTATTCGCTCATGTTCGCAGCCGCATGAACTGCAACCTTCATGTTCCCATTCCCATTCATCATCAGTCCTAGTGGTTCATAATACGGCATGTTTATCGTGTACTTCTGTGACCCGTAGTTCTTGTACTGCGAATGCGGAGCAAATAAACTTTTCTATGCAACATTGTCTGTTAATTGCTATTTGAGTTCTCGGGGGTCATACCTCCCTCCTTCCACAAACAGTTCAACCCTATACCCTTTTGGCAATGGAAAAGCCATGCTTATTAAGAATTGTATATTATTTTCCTATTTGTAATATTACTTTATACCCTGTAATACTAAAACGTATTAAAAAGTTTATTAATACACATTTATCATTAAAAGTAGCAAGATCTTTCTTGTTCCCTATTCTCGTAACCATTTGAGATATGACCCCACAATCACTAATACTAAGGACTGTGTAATTGACTGATAAAAGGCACTTTTTATGCATTACATGTTATACACTAAGACAATAGCGTAATTTATTGTTCAGTGTTTTTCCGTTGGCCAAAATTGGAAGATTATCCATTAAGGACAATATTTTTTTGTTATGTTGAAAAGCGTATAAATATGGAGTACGATTCTATAGGTGAAAGGTTCAAGCATAGAACAATTTCGAAGATAGACTATTGCAATATTTTCATTCACAAGTTTTGCAAAAGACAAATTGTTATCAAGACTATGGTCGTTTTAAACTTTATCCTAATATTTGTGTTGTATCTGTATTATCACGGGATTACATATGCCTTGCCTTTTACGATAAAGGATATTGATATTGATGATTCGTTTAATGATTCGACTGTTTCATTCGAAACCATTGAAAACAACAAGAAGCAATTGGAATCGTTAATAAACAGTCGTGAAAATAAGGAAATCTTTTTACAATTACAAAACTCTGGCAGCGCATATTATGATCCAACTAGCAATACGGTGGGAACGGCTGAGTTTCCAACCTATAACCAATACCAGAGACAAGCGTATGTGTCAAATGGCTATATTGGTAGCCGTATTCCCAATTTGGGACAAGGATTTACATTTGACCAATTGAGTGATTCACCAGATGCTGTTGAAGACGACTTATCGAACGGCTGGCCGTTATTTAATGAACGTTTCTCGGGTAGTTTCATAGGTGGATTCTATGATATTCAAAAGAATACAACAGAAACTAATTTTCCCGAATTGATCGAAAAGGGTTATGAAAGCATATTATCGGCTGTTCCACAGTGGACTACGTTAACCTTATCTACAGTTAAAAATGGTAAAACTCTTTCGTTGGATCCATCGCTCTCGAGAGATTCACAAGGAGATATTTCCAATTATGCTCAGAACTTGTCGCTCAGTAATGGTATTGTGACAACAGAATTTACTTGGTTGGAGTCCATTCAAGTTCATTTTGAAGTGGTAGCACATAGATCCAATATAAATCTTGGTATCGTGAACTTGAGGATTGTAAACCTTGACAATTCTACAGTTGATTTGAAAGTTGAAGACAAGTTAGATTTCGCTTCTACACAAAGATGTCAATTGAGTGAGGTAGGTAGCGATGAAGAAGGTATTTTTATTCATTTCCAACCTAACGAAATAGATTATGTTAATGGAGCTATCTATTCGACGTTACAATATGATGAAATGTCCTCAAATGCTATAAGTAGAGGCTCAACAAATGATACATCAACCCAGAAATTAGATATTTCTGTCGAGCCTTCGAAATCGTTTAAAATTTCCAAGCTAGTGGGAATTGTTTCTTCAGATTTAGACCCTGAAAAATACAAATCGCATAATACTGTAAATGATTTTGCGAAAGAGGTTGCCACTAAACAAAAAGATTCTGTTTCGAAGCTCATCAAATCGCATAAGGTCGGGTGGGCTCGTACATTTGAATCATCTAACTCAATAACATTCTCTGGCGATCCGTTGTTAACGTTAGCATCAAGAGCGTCAATCTATCATTTAAACGCAAATACAAGGCCTGGAGCTCAAGGTGTCACTGCAGCTTTGCCAGTTGGGGGTTTATCTTCAGATTCATACGGTGGAATGGTCTTTTGGGACACAGACTTATGGATGCTAAATGGATTATTGCCATTCAATCCTGATCATGCTAAAAGTATTGTTAATTATAGGATTCATACTCACGAACAGGCAATAAAAAATGTTCCAAATAATGAAAGCGGTGCAGTATATTCTTGGACAAGTGGTAGGTTTGGAAATTGTACTTCAACTGGGCCATGCTTGGATTATGAGTATCATATTAACGTTGCTGTTGCCATGGCTGCGTGGGAAGTTTATTTGAGTGGAGCTGCGGATGATGATTATTTAGATTCTGTTGCATATCCGCTAATTAATGATGCGGCTACTTTCTTGGCTGATTATGTTAAGTATAATGAATCACTTGCTCAATATGTCTCTCATAATATGACCGATCCAGATGAATATGCTAACCATGTTGATAATGCTGCATACACAAATGCAGGGATATCGTTGCTTATGAAATGGGCAATTACAATTTCAAATCATTTAGGAAAACCTGTTCCCTCGAAGTACACTGATATTGCTGGAAGCATGCATATACCTACTTCAGATAATCATGATAATATTACTCTAGAATATACTGGGATGAATTCGTCCGTTGGAATTAAACAAGCAGACGTTATTATGATGACCTATCCACTAGGTAATGAATTAATATCTGATGATCAGGCATACACTAATATGGAATTCTATTCAATGAAACAAGTCAGTTATGGGCCTGCTATGACATTTCCGATTTTCTCCATTGTTGCTTCTAATTTGTCTCCTTCTGGCTGTGCTTCCCAATCATATTTACATAAAGCAGTTCAACCATTCTTAAGGGGCCCTTTTGCCCAATTCTCCGAACAAAATAATGATAATTTCTTAACCAATGGTGGAACTCACCCTGCGTTCCCATTTATGACGGCGCATGGTGGATTTTTGCAAGCAATATTGCAAGGCTTAACTGGATTAAGGTTTGATTTTGATCTTGATGACAGGAATAAATTATCAAGAATGTTAACTCTTGATCCAATTTCTTTACCTTGTTTAGGAAATGGAGTTCAATTTGACAGTATTAAGTATATGAACCAAAGTATATCATTAGCCATAAATGAGACCTCATTTATTATCAAGCACAATGGTCCAATAGCAGGTGGCGACAGCGATTCGATTAGAATCTCCCTTGCAAAAAGAAACCCGAAAAGTGGTGTTTATACTTTGGACAAAGGTGAAGAATTAGTATTCCCACTTTTTGTACCAACGGCAGGATCTCAATTGAGTGTATCCGAATGCGCTTCAGCAAAATTCATCAATATTACTGAAAGTGCCTACGGTGACGCTACTGTCCTGGTTAATGATGGTGATAATACTACGCATTGGCAACTGAAATATAATGATACAACTGCAAAGATTCTAGTAGATCTCAAGCAATCAAGGAATTTAACCAGTGGCGCGATAAACTGGGGAGACAGGCCGCCAAAGAGTTGGTCTTTGCTGGCTTTTGGTTCGGAAGAACAATCTAAGATAAATGATTTAAATGATGTCATTGATTTCCTCAGTAAAGTTAATTTTGGTAATGATTTATATAAGAAGTATCAATTCATAGATGCCGGTACAATCTATGACCAGGACGATGTTTTTACGACTATAGTTTCGGAAGAGGTTGATATATCTGCTCCATTTGATCCAAAGGATTATGCCGAGGTTAAAATTCCACTGAGACATAACACAACGTCCTTCAATATAGAGCAAGGTTTAGGTGCTAGATTTTTGCTAATAGAAGTAACTGATATTCATGATACAGAACCTATTGATGATGAGACTGGAGGCGCCAAACTCTATGAAGTTGAGTTTTTTGAGTGAATATATTTCAAAATAAAATATACTTGTTTAAAATTCATTTTTAATACAAAAAATAAACAGAAACAGAAATAGAAAATAAAGATATATAGATATTCTATGTAATTTTTGTCTTTCCAAGTATTTGAATGTTTTACATCTATAATGCTTCGGACATTTGAATAAGACGCTTAACACCTGTATGCCAATTACCAGTCTCTTCACTATGATTAGTGGCGATTTGAATGTTCAACGCATTAGCAGTTGGAAAGTCTCTTGCTTCTAACGCAGTACAAACTTCTTTTAATGAGGCAATCGATTCATCTGATAATAAATCACTATTATTCAAGTGATCGAATAATAAATTAATTCTTTTGTCCATATCAACACCATGTTTAGCATATCTTTCCGGAATCTTAGGTTTAATATCATCAAGAATACTACTTAATGAATTAAAAATTGGTAACGATTGTTCTGGAATATGCGACCTATCACCAGGTGGATATTTTGGAGGTTCTTGGTCAACGGTCGTGGCCATAGGAGGGGCATTAGCCGCTGGTGGTTGTTGACTAATTCCTGGCGGTGGTGGAAGTGAAGACGTTGAGCTAGCCACTGGGGGAGGAGGTGCAACAACTCCACCCATTCTTGGAGCTGGAATTCCAGCAGCATGAGGTTTAGGAGAAACAGCTGAACCTGGTGGAGGTGCGTATGGATTCTTTGGTGGAGCAGCCGTCGTAGCCCTTCCTAATGAAGGTGATGCAATATTAGGTGTTGGAATAGTTGGTTGAAGAATGCCTGGTTGACCGTAACTTGGTGGAGGTGCGTATGGATTCTTAGGTAATGATGGTGATGCAGCTTGCATTGCTGGAGCATAAGGATTCTTAGGCGGTGGAATTGGCGCAGATGTAACTGTAGGTGGAGCTTCATTTACCCCAGGCGTAGAAGGAGCAGTAGAAACGCCTGGTGGTGGAGCATAACGCGAGCTCATTTGTGCCTGGCTCTGACGAGGAGAATTAGCATTGGATGTGCTTATTGATGTTTTCGATTGGTTACGACTTACTCCCTTTGGAGGAGGTGGGGCAAGTGGTGGAGCAACTGAAGTTCGTTTTGGAGCACTAGTAGCCAATTGTGGACTAGACGGAACTGGAGATGGAGATACAGCGGAAGCTGCGGCACGGCGAGGGGCAGCTTTAGGTTTAAAAGTATCAGGTAAATCATTCCATCCCTCAGTTTGATTCTTAAACGAAGCCTTTGGCGGACCTGGTGGTGGTGGTGAAAGTGGGTTTGTTGCATGCGTTGCTGATGGGGTTGCTGGTTTGTATGGATTACTGAATGAATTTGATGGATGCGCTGGCATGTACGGATTAGTTGAGGCAGTTTTCACGTACGGATTAGCAGCAGGAGCAGCCAGGATATGTGGTTGGTTAATTGGCGGTTGAGTATGCCCTTGTGGTAAACGCATAGAAGCTGGATTGATAGGAGGAACAACATTGCTTGGTGTGCTTTGGAAACCACCAAGCCCAGTTGAAGGTGCAAAATTTGTTGGTTTACCGTAAGCATTCCCAGCATTGATAGCGGTGGGTCTTTGGGAGGCAGTCCTTGAATGTACAGTACCTTGCTTAATGGTTGTAGTACCTGATGCTTTTAAAATGCGGTCTCTCTCAGATTTCAAGCCTGCAAAATCACTAGGTAACAACTCCAAGAACTTTTCTGCCAAATCAAATTGACCATATCCAGCAACTAAATTAGCATATTCCAAAATAGCTTTACAAATAGGTTCAATTGATGGGCCCTCAAATTCACCAGAAATATTAGAAATTGATCTGTAGGTAGTGATTTTTTCAACAAAATTAGATAAAGCTTCATATCTAGCGTCCGATGGTGTTGAAATCTTCGTATCCTTAGACTGCAATAATTCTTCCTCGAGTTCTGGTAATTCTCTGAGCCATATAGAAGCAATCTTTCCCAAAGCATTACCTGATAAGTAACATAAGATAGCATTGTTTCTCTTTTCATCAGAAGTTCCTTTAGAGTCAATTATACGGTCACCTAATTCAGTCATCTTACTGTTATATTCGTTAACGTCAGTACAGAATGAAGAAATACTCATAGCAATCTCTTTCCAATTTGCAACGTCAGCATGACACACTAAATCGGTAACGTTATTAGAGGATGCACTGTAAAGTACTCTTGCAAGTTCATTATCATTCTTCTTAAAAAATGAATTCCTAACCTTTTCCTTAATTGCATCGGAACTATCCAAAGCTAAAATCAATGCTTCCACTAATTTGTCTTGTTCTAAACATGATGACACAGCTTCATCAATATTTTTATTCAAGATCAATTTAATCAACTTTTTATCACCTTCAGATTGCTTTGAATCAAAAATTTTAAAATCTCCTTGAGGAATGTAAGAAACCGTATTTGATGTACCATTTCCACTGTTAGAACCCAATTTATCGAAAAACGAGTCCTCAGTAGAGGAAATGGCTTCATTTGCGCCTTCATCTTTTTGTTCAGACTTTTCTCCATCAACTTTCGGTTGTTCGCTTCCGTTTACTTCCTCATCAAATAACTTGTCTTTACCAGTATCATGGAGCTTTTTCAATAATTCCCAATCAGATTGATCGATCTTGTTAACGAACTTTCCTTCTAATTTGGAATCAATAATAGAATTGAAATCATTAGACTTGAAAGCATCAGTCAATCTATTAGAAGAGCCTTGGAAACCTGTATTGGTAACAAATTTTTCAATACTGACTATGGACTTACCATTCGAGTCTTTCTTTACAGAAACTAACTTTGAACCAAACCCAAATGATACGGATGATGGAACCTTCAACCAGTTTGGAGCCTGTTTCACGTCGAAGACTGGCTGTTGAGTTTCAGTGGTAGAAATCTCATTCCAAAATTCATTATCATCATTTGATGCAACTTTTGTCGATACGGGTGGGGATGTATCTTGTAATGATTGAATAATAATCTTACCATCAAATGAAGAAGTAGCGAAAATTTCAGGAGCTGCTGGTGCGAACTTAGTATGGAAAGCCCAATTAGCGGTGGTTGGATATTCACCTAATTTTTCACCTTTAATAGGATTCCATAACATGGTTGAATTATCTTTACCACTAGAAATCAAAAGTTCTGGGTCATGTTTACACCAGTCTAACGACAAAACGCCCTTTTTATGGCCTTCCATAATCTTTTCAGGAGCATTTGCATTACGCAAGTCCCAGGTTAATATTAATGGGCATCCATCATTGTCACTTGCAGTGATTAATTTTGTTGATTGAGTTGGATGCCATGCAACACACGAAAAGTTAGCTCTTCCAGAAGGACCATTGTAAGATAAATGTAAGACCTCTCTTTTGGACTTCAAGTCCCAAATAGAAGTATAGCCACCATTACCAGCACTTGCAAAAATGTGGCTAACCGAATTGTTCCATGCAACACTGGTGACTTCATCCATAGGAGTCATGGCTTGACCAGGAACAGATGGCTCGGTGAATTTCTTCGTATCCCAGATAAAAATCTCTCCATTTGATCCACCGGTAACCAACACATGATCCTGATTTGGATTGAACAGTAACGTTTTGACTGGCCCGCTATGTTTCGTGCCCTTGTGCACCGATGCCTTGTTTAAATCTTTGGACTTGATCAACACTTCTGCGTCCCAGAATTCCACCACGCCGTTCTCGAAAGCACCCGCAAGAAGTCCCTTGGGTCTACCTTCAAATGGCTTGGACCATGCTAACGCATAAAACCGGTTATCCACCGACGCCGAAAACACTGGCTTGCCTCCATTAGTTGGCGAAAATATGTCCCACAAATCAAGCGTAGATGTCGAGTCAAAATTCACATCTACCGCTCCCGCAACCGTCCCCGTTGCTAGTAACGGCAAGCAATCCTGACTCCAAGCAAATGTTGAAGTACGTGATATTTCGTCGATCTTAACCATTCTAATAATCAATTATAACTATACCGTCTAATTTAGCAACTGTATTATGCTTTTTAATTATTGAAATGTGTTTAAGTTGTCCTTCACTTTGAAAACTCTTTCACAATCCTTGTATTAACACTTTAATTCTTGTATAAGAACTTCTAGTTTTTTAAAGATATACAAAATTTTCAACGACAATTAATTATTAGGATAACAATTGGTTAACTAACTTCGATTGATTATTACTTATAATCTATTGAATCTGTGTCTTATTCTAGATCTAAACAACGCTAATTCTGCCAACGCACCAATTCATTGATCCATTTTCTGCGTTGAAAAAAAACATGGTCACATGATCGTTCCAATCCACCACCACAGGAACAATGAAGGGTGTAATAAGAGGTATTGAAGAGTGTATGTAAGGTTGGGTGTATTAGGGAGCAGGTATGTGTAAGGTTGAGTGGATTAAAGAGAAAGTATGTGTATAGGTATGTGTAGAAGGTATGTATGTGTAGATTTTGCGGGCTCTTTGTTGCTTGGAGGTGATTTGGGCATACTAGAATGGTAAGTGGGTTCAAGTGGAATAGAAGATACTAGGATGGTGAATATGGTGAATAGAGAATGCCTGGAATGGTGAATACATAGGATTTGAATGATATCCAGTAAATGCCTTTGATATCTTGTGGAGAGCTCGTCTGGGTTAAAATTATCTACGGGAATACGTTGTAGTGGACGTTCACGAGCTGAACACTTAGATATCACGACACAATATTGTAGTCGAAAGTAGATTTCTGCTCCAACGGACCATGTACCAGTTGGCCAAAATTATGGTTCTTGGGACAAATTAAGGTGGATCGTGGTAAGCTGCAAAACAGCACCATTAGACTTCAAGCATTACAGAAACCTAGCAAAACCATTCCACAAGCCAAAGAAGGCTTAATTAATCACTTTGACTTAGTTTCTGTAGGTTCACGACTAGAGAAGACGCTGCAAGATAATTGTACAAGTCGTTTCGGACAGTGACTACCATTTAAAAATATATTTACTTCTAAACTCTCTGGAAAAAGGCAAACTCTTTGTCCAATCAACACCACCCCGTCCTAATCACCATTAGACTCAATAAGGAAGCTCAATTGGACAAAATAGTAGCTGTTTCCCTGAGTATAACAAGATATTCCAAGATAACCTGTAAACCACTTGCATCGGTTTTACAGATTAGCACGAGACTTAAATATTGAATTTGTTGTGGATTTGGCATATTTCCATAAGAGCTAAAGAGACATGATATGCTGGAGCAGCATATAGATAATGAACAGGAGCAAAAGGTAATGGAGTTTGATATTCCATTACCATTGAATGAGATACGACCATCGGCAAATCTCATGAAACGACATAATAAAATTGGTATTCTACTCGGACTACCAGAGGATGATATTCAATTACAACATCTTTTCAGCACGGTGGCAACGATTTGTGATCCATTTACACAACCAGAAGAAAACGAAAACTCGATCCTAAGCTTAGATTGTTTATCAGACGTTCTTATTGCATTATCATATACATATTTCAAAAACCACGCAATCGATGAGGAAGATGAAAGCTTGCGGAATCCAGACATACACTCCGTGAAATTTGCCCTCTCAGCGCAGTTCTTTACGCTTTTAAGATATATTCAGGCATTATTAAACGCTGACGATGAAATCAAACTAAGATACGTTAAGAATTCCGAAGACGTCTGGTTTAAAAATTTGCCAATATGGACCCCGAAAGAAGACATACTATGCGATGAGTTTGCTCTAAAGCTTTGTTATTCCATATCTTGTGTCCTCTTGTTTGCTATATCTAAGTTGTTTAAGCCGGAAAATGGTGATCAAGAATACAATTTAGCATTGAATCCATACTTGCAATATTTCATTAAGCTCTGGAAGTGCCATACGAATATCATATTATTGGGTTTAGAAATTGATCGCCGATTGGAACTCGAGCAGGCCCAATGTCCGTATATGATTACTCGGACATTGAAAGGCTCCAGTTCTATAAGATATGTGTTGGCATGGACTTTAAACCAGAATCCTTCACTGTTAGCATTTTATGGGTTTGATGATGCCAGTTCCGATGCAAGTAAAGGTTATTTCGGTGGCATCTACGATACAAAGTACCAAAGCTTGCTTAATTTTACTCAACCAATGTCTCGTAAGAAAATAAATGGGGGTGCGCTACTGATAGACATGAGATTGGTTGTTATTGCATTATTAATCATTAATTCAGGTACTTCTTTCACCTCTAGTCAAGAAAAAACTAATGATCTTGCGATCGTGGCGTCCGAAAGAATTAAAAATCAAGCGACTCCAATTGCGGAATTGGGCGATTTGCTTATTGATTTAGAGTACGACGATCAATTCGACGAGGATATACGATATATTTTCGACTGCGAATATGATGATTTAGAGGAGGAATGGCTGGATGTGGTCGAAGAAGAGGAAATTGCAAAGCTTCGTAATAAGGAAAATGCCTCGAAGACGAAAGAACCAAACGGAAAGGAGAGAAAAATGTCCAATGCAGTTCGAACTAAAGATGACATAGAATTCGATGAATATGGGAATGATTGGCGTGATTTACCTCGCGGAAATAATGCATATTTCCAAGACTGGTTCATTGATATTGCCAATACCTTTGACAACCTGTTAGAAGTGCAAAAAGGTAATTCGGATGATATTCTTTACTGTTGGAGTGAACTTAAAGAAAGTTTTGATTTTCTTATTACCACTAGCATAGAAGGTGACAATGAGGCTGAAGAAAAATTCGGACAAGTTGTTATCAACACTGTTTCTAAGGCCATTAAAGATGAATCTGAGGATAAGCCTAACGATCATGCCCAACCCAGCACTCCCGATATTATCTATCAGTATTTCTGTGAGCTGGCATCGGAAGAAGCTATTCAAAATACACAGAACAATAATAAACTAATAGTTCCGATTTTTAATATTACCAAATTCGAATTACTTTTGCATAATAATAGTAAGTTAGCAAGATGTCTTATGGATGAAATGCTCATGTGTAAAGGATATCGTCGAGTATTGATTTGGTTCATTACACATGATATCAATTTATCTACATTATTGATCGATTACATTTTTGAATTATTAGCGGGTTTACGAGGAAACGATGAGAAACAGAAACCTTATAAGCATACTAGAAAAGGAGAAAGGGTCGAATTAAGTGTAGTTGAACAACTGATGCTTCTCCATGAGTTTTTAACCAACAGCGGAATATACTTATCTGCCACAGACGGTATTGAAATTGATAATGGTTACAAGGTAGTGTTATCCGAATCTATTGCAAAGAAATATATGACTCTCATTTGTCTTATGATAAATCAATTAATCAATATTGGAATAATAAATCTCGACAGAAATTCGGCCAGTGACAAGTCAGAAGGCGAAGAAGATATCCATGATTATTCAACTGATCTTCAAGTCCTTTTAATACAATGGATAGGTAAACTACCAGAAGCTCGTGAGCTTTTCTTTAAGATCAAAAAGGCAAACTATAATGGCGATGAGACTACTATAGAAAAATCGTTTGCCGAAGTTCCTACAGTATCTACTAATGAGACTGATAACAAACAAGATGTCACCGACCTAATCACACGCTACTCGCAAATGACCGGTGCGCAAATTACTGAAGACTTGGAGAAGAACCTGTCGCGTATAGCGATTTTGGTTGTATTAATAGGCCGGTTAGAGAAGCATGTCAAGACTATCATAGCCACTGAATTGAATGAAGTCAATCTTATAGGCGAAGACATGATTTCTACTGATCTCAACCAAATGTCTAGTGACTTCAACCTTTTCCTACAAAATTTTAACACTTTCTGCAAAATAGACTTTTTCGCTGAAGAGCTATTTGGTATCTTCGAAAACCTTGCGACCACAGGACACTTTATTGAGAAAATTCCTATGCTAACAGAAGAGTTTGATTCTGAATTTAATGACCTGTTTCTCAATGGCGAAGGTAAGTTCAACGACAAAAAAGAAGACGACAACGAAAGCAAATCATCAAAGAAGAAAAACAAGAAAAAGAAGAAGAAGAAGAAGCAGGTAAAAGAGTATTTCTGGTAAGGATAATAATATATAGAAATATACTAGTATCGATATATGTTGAGTGTAGGCCATAGGAATGTAGTATGCTCTCCGTCTTGAATCAGGGTCAATATGACAATGACTCTGGAAAAGGCCAGGTCTTACACAAAAGTCTAAAAGGGGAACGCTAACTACTACTTATATCTTCATTATCACCGAATAACTGGAAAACTATAATTTCTTTCAATATGTTCGCTAACAAATTACGTTCTAATATCACTAAATCAATCAATATGTCTTCCAAGAGATTATCTTCTTCAATTGTTCCAGTAAGTAGTGAAGCAAACATCTGATCCGGAAATCAAATACTAACTTTTCAGGTTAAAACTGCCAATGCCCCACCACCTGCAGCCTCTTACTCACAGGCTATTAAGGTCAATGGTATGTATTTCATAGTATTAAAGGACGACATTGCAATTTGGAGTTGATTATGTACCCCCTGATAACCAAAACGCATATATACTAACAATCGCAGGCTTCATCTACGTTTCTGGACAGATTCCATACACCCCAGATAACAAGCCATTATCGGAAAATCCATCTATTCCAGAACAAGCTGAACAAGTTATTCAAAATGTTTCTAACATCTTGGAAGCATCCAACTCTTCGTTGAAGCACATTGTCAAGGCTAACATTTTCTTGACAGACATGCCAACTCAATTCCCCCAATTCAACCTGGTTTACGGTAAGTACTTCTCCGAACACAAGCCTGCTAGATCATGTGTTGCCGTCAAGGCTTTACCTTTAGGTGTTGACTTAGAAATGGAAGTTATTGCCATTGAGAAGGAAGATCCAAAGTTGTAATCCGGCTCACATTGAATCTGTAAACTCCCGCAATATTTAGCTTGAATATACAATATTCTATTGAATTGTATCTGCTATACTCTACCTGTAGAAATTTTTATACCCATACGTTACTTGTAGTTCCTACATGGCTATATGGGCTTCTCGTGGATACACCTCAACATCTTAGCAAATATACTCATAAATAAATTATAATATCGTACCTATTATAGCCCCACGAATCCCCCATTCGTTCAATATCTAATCGCTTATCTCCTTAATTGTCTGAAATCTACGATTCTTGTTACCAGTGCATTACTCGGAATACAAACTAATCTCCTAAAGACTATTCAAATCAACTCCTATAATATCCCCAACCCCAGCCATGCCATTATAATACTCCTACAGTGTAGATCCAGCATTTATAACTCATATACTACCCCTTTGTGACCCAGCTTGAATACTGGTTCTATACACCCATATGGCATATCCATAGTTACCCACTATCAGGAACGGACAATTGCAGCCATATAGGTGTAAAGCCCTATATAAAACTATTTCACGTGCTGAAACTCTCGATAATAGCGACATTGTCGGAATTATGTCTCGCGCTTAAATCTTAACTATGGACCTCACCAAACCTACGATGAGCTCCGGTTAGCTATGTCGCGGTCTTTTGTGTAACAAAAACCCAGTTCGTCCCATAGTGAAGGATTTGTAATTGGACACGACTGCGAAATTCGGTGAAAATTCTCATACTCTCGGTGGAAAATTTTGATACTACATACCTAATACTTGAAGAGAAAGTTTACTTACAGTTCCTGTGGAATTATAGCATAGAAATCGACTTCAAAATGGCTCAACGTGTTACTTACAGAAGAAGAAATCCATGTATGTTTATATCTAAGTATGACCAGGACTATTGAACTATAAGAATGAAAGAGAAGAGCAAAGGACGGTGATACGGTCCAATGAGAAATTTATGACAAAATGTAATGTAGAGCTCCGTGAAAAGAGGATATGGTTCTAATGTGGTTGAAAAGTAAAAGAGATGTGTATAACGAAGAATGGGATAAGAAGTATTGGATTAGACGAGAAATATGGGAAGTGAAAAATTAAGGAATGGAAATGAAAAACAAGATGATATAGAGGGTATTCATGAGAAACTTCGTTAACCAATGCTCTGAGGAGATGGTATCCTGTAATACTCCTTAGGTTTACATATAGTTCAGTTGAATGGTCAATAAATTGATATTTTTTTGAAATTATACTAACAGAATATAGACAATACCAAATCTAACAAGATTAAGGTTGTTAAGACCCCAGGTGGTAAATTAGTTGCCCAACACGTCAAGAAGCTCGCTTCTAGACCAAAGTGTGGTGACTGTGGTGATGCTTTACAAGGTATCTCTACTTTAAGACCAAGAGAATACGCTCAAGTTTCTAAGACCCACAAGACCGTCCAAAGAGCCTACGGTGGTTCTAGATGTGCTAACTGTGTCAAGGAAAGAATTGTCAGAGCTTTCTTGATCGAAGAACAAAAGATCGTTAAGAGAGTGTTGAAAGAACAACAAGATAAGGAACAAAAGTCCGCCAAGAAGACCGGTAAGAAATAAGTTAACTTAAAGATTGAAGCTTTGTAATATCTAGTTTTTGGTTTTTAATGGTATCTTCTATGTAAATTTCTTTGTCGTTTTTAATACACATTTATACGTTTATTTTTTCCCTGTAGATTTTGTATGCATGTATCGCTTGAAAGTATTTCATTACGGTAGATCTGGGATGGATTTGGTCTATGAACAGTTTGACTCAGGAATGGTGACAAATTGTTACAGATCCGTCACCGCTACTCCTACATCATGTGAATATCTCAGTATTCAATTCAAAATTCGAAAGACGGAAATTCCAATGGATGGTAAAATATCATTGAGAATAACCTCATATTAACAATGTTTATAAAACAATGAATAAATAAATCTAGATCCCGATAGCAAATAAACTGGATCAGTCCTATATTATAACATAAATCGTCCGAATTAGGCATAATGATGATAACCAGACGGAACCGTTGTCCCGCGCACCTCCAAACCAAAAGCTAATTTTATTGTAGCTTTGTTTGATCTATTATCCAAAATACGAAATTATAAGGGCGTCATGATGATTATCATGAGTGATCAGTTCATTTACGCCAATATAAAAATATTTACCTGAATAAGGTAATCCCTAATTTAGCGGATATCCCTATTTTTGAATGATTGCAAAATACAGTGTACTGAGGCTCTTATCTAAAATTCCTTGTTTAGATGACCTAGTCCCTGCTTGGATGGTTCATTCAAGATTTATATAAGAAGAGTTCTGAGTCATATTCTAAGTAGGCACTATTTTTATTCTTGAAAGTATATATATTTATAAAATCAAAAATAATCATTATTCGCAATTATTTACATACTGGAGCCTAAAAGATGGATTCAACTAGGTTAATAAGTTTGCTTGAGAACACCTTTATTCCGCCAACTAAAACTAAAACAGAAGCCAAGATCCCTAACTATCACCCATGTCTAATAGTTCAAGATTCTCAAACTGATGTTAATAAGCTAAAACCCTGTGGGTGCTACGATAATTTTTGCATTAAAAATGCGTCTGCATGGATTCCTAAATCAAGAAACTAGAACGTCTTGTCGTCAAATAATAACCAAGGCACTATCACCAGTAATGCAGTCTATCGTTTGGAATTCTTGGAGACTATGACAAGCCACGGTAATATCATTACATCAGTAATACTTAGTCTGTCATGTTTAATACTAAATGGGTATACACGAATACCTAGTTTTATTCTTGATAAGTACAGAAATTAATAACAATAATAATAATAATAAATACATGATTGAATTAAATATGGAATAAATAAGTTGTTTCATTTGTATGTAACCAATTAAGGCCATTAACAGAAAGGTATAGTGTTCCGTATTTGCCTTCTTTTAGTCGTAAGAAAGTGACTTATTCATCCATCTGATTAGGACTTTGTGAACCGATGACAAGTTCGTTAGTGACTTGTTCTCGCTTCCAAAATCTTAGTAGTAAGTCGCCATAATTTTGCAAATCCTCTACCGAAATCATTAATTTAAAATCTAACAACAATAAGAATTGCAACTCAAGATAGTTTAGCTCTTCTAATGGTAAACCTCCTACCTTTGCGTATCTTAAATTCTTATAGAATATGTCGGAGAAAAATTTTGATGAAACTGTGATACCAGATATAATTAGCCTATGGATGTTATATGAATCCATGACGAATAGCTGTTCTGATTCAGGCTCTTGGTCTTGCTCATCATCATTACTTTTGAATTGTTTGAGATTATTTGCCTTCTTGGCAATCCGATCAAAGTACACCAATAATGATAGAAATACTTCATTTGTCACTGGACAATATTTCAATACTCTTGCCAAATAGGCATGTAATGATATACCAGGAACATTTGTACCATGAAATGCTAATACGTTGGCTAAATACTTATTCTTCATTTCATCATCATCATCCTCTTCGTCGTTGTCATCCTCCTCGTCATTACTTAAATCATCAGGATCGATATGAGAATCAACTGAAGCATGCTTTTGTTTTAATTTTTCCAACTTTTTCTTCTTCTTTTCCTCTTTCAATTTCTGACGAACTGCAATTGTATTATCGAAATGGTTAGGGTGCAATTTATCATTAGCTTCAATTATCTTAGTCAACAAACATGACAACATTAGTATTAAGTCATTAACGGGATAGTCAACTATATTTAAATGTTCATTATCGTCTTCTTCAGATGAATCATTTGTCAAGTTTTCTAAAAATTCCTTGTATGTCATGTAATGATCAGGCTCCTGAAAAAAATGTGGAAACTGATTATTGTAGGCATTTAATTGCAGTTGTTGAGATAGAAATTCCTGATTTTGCACCGAAGCTGTACTTGTATTAGTGGGCATTGGCTGTGGTGGAATTGAAGCGTATGTGTTCGTTTGCAGTTGAGGTTGGTATTGAAAGGATTTCGAACCTTCAAACCCATAATTGGAATTTGTGAACGAGCCCGGTTGCGGCATTCTAGTGCTATTAATTGAACTGGATCTGAGCGACTGGTTTGCGGTGTTTACTGATTCAATTGAAATATTTGTAGTTGGTTGCCCCGTTGAGGTGAGTCCAGCAGGTCTGAGACTTGCAGCAGCAGAAATATTCTGGGGTTGTGTCTGGACACCATATGTGTTTCCGCTCGATGCCATCGGCGTGTATGAATTAGTCGACGAATACGAGGTGCTGACAGTCGTGGGTGTGTTATGGCCCGAAGGTATATAATTCATCGAGTCATTATTAGGTGGTATATATTGCGGATTGGAACTGTTACGGTATATGAAACTCGGTTGATTTGGATACGAGAAGTTTGTGAAATGATTATTGGGGTTAGTGTAACTGTTGGCATAGTCAATTGACTGGGAAAACCTCAGGTCGTTATTTCCCCGATCATCGCCTTCCGTAGGTATGAATTTATTGAATGACGATGCATGCGATGCGTTATAGCTCGAAGAACGGTTACCGTCACCTTGTTGCAGCTGCAAAACTCCCGTCGATAAGTCTTTCTGGATCAGTGGTTTCCCGACCTGCAGCTGTGATGAAGATAATAAGTTTCTGGTCAAATTCGAAACGCTGCCCTTCGGCTGCGTGGAACTGCCAGCTTCGGGATTATTGTACTGGGAACTCATCAATATATACCAATAATTAATTGTTCGTGTTTGTCTTTTGGTTTGTGTATATTATCAATTGCTTTACTGAGTGTTCTGTTTTTTTTTCATTCAATATACTTCTGCTATCGTCGTTAGTGATATTCTTCAAATTCTGCCGACAAGGGTATTACGTACGAGCATAAATCTTTCAAACGGCTTCTATGGACATAAACTGATTTTTCTCTTAGTACATAGACACTTCCACTGTATTTTCCTTTTGGTGTTGTGCTATTATAATTTCGCTATAACCCAAGCAATCTCTAATTGATCTTCTTTCGAGTTAATAAAGCTCTCTAAGCATTGTTTATTAGGCTTGATCGAAGGCCCACTGATTTCCTATAATTTCCGAAAATTACACAAAACCACAAAATGAGCAAATGTGGTCCAACACTACTACAACGTTTTTACCCGTGTATTTAGTAAGATGAGTTGGTCCGGCCATAAGCACTTATTATTGGTTAAAGAGTCGCTGATACGTTAAGATATGTCTACTGCTTCAAAAATCACCTTTGGTTCTGCATGCCTTCTCGCTGGTGGAACTTTTTTGGGTATTAACTACCTCCAGAGAAGCGAAAGAGCGTCACTTAGACAAGGCCCAATCAAAGATGCGGAAAGAGTGGCCGCTAAGGAGTTAAGCAAGAAGCAGAAAGTCAATGATATGGAACACAAAGAACAAATGATGCTTAAGGAGAAGTTTGCCAGTGTTCAGCCGTTAAACAACGAAGTTATACGGGCAGACGAAGAACAAAAGTAGAGAAGATGGGTACGAATGTACATAGAGTGGTACAAAACATGTAAATAGTTCAATAGTTCAATAGTAGTACAGATAATCATGTAAATATATGTATGTGTTCTTGGAGACACCCGTGGTTTGAATCGGAAGATTGCCAGCTAGATGTACTATGATGCACGTTTTATTTGATCTTCGAATGATCGGACGCCCAGCAATATCTTCGAGATGCTCGAAGAGTTTCTCGAAGTGTTTGCTAGTGCTCAGCCAGGGGCCTGCCTCAGAAGATTCACCAAGACGGGTCGTCAGAAGGAGGATGTTCGATCTATTGAATTGACAGGCAATTCATCTGACCAGGTCCGACGGCTGAAGACCATTCGTTGTATAAAGAAGCCACTGTTAGGTATGGCGAAATTTTCCACCGGTCTTTATGGACGAGATGAGACTCTTCGGAATTTATTGGTACGGACACTACGATCGGCTTTTGGGAAGGGCTAGTGGTGTCCCTATGGGATCCAATGCAGGGTTCTAAGTCGTGAATGGGGGGTACGGGAAGGTGTTATAAAGATGTAGTATTATTAGACCGTACATGGTACGTATCGATTAGAAACTATGTAGAATTTGAAATTGGGGATTATTTTGTAATTTATATATTTGATTAATGGGGGACTTTTGACATTGGGTAATAGGTCAACTATATTATTCCATTTTGCCAATAACACTTTCTTCTTCATATGACTCGTTACTCTGTTTGTCGAGGTCGTCGAGGTCGTCATTATTATTTAAATGAAGCGCTGGAGAAGGCGTTAAGGTACTGGCGTTTTTATTTTTAGCAGCTAACGTTGGGGATCTCAAATCGTCCTTTCCCACCGGGGGGATAATCGAGTTGGAGCGACCGTTGATCCTTGAACTAGGGGTGCTAGACGTTTCATTGTGCGTATCCAAATATCCGCCTGCCAACGATGGGGACTTGATGGTTTGCTGTTCACTGATTGGAGGGTAATGCGAAATGGAGTGTGATCTATTAAAGTTGTTGTTACCGGGGCCATCATAGTATTCGTTGCTGTTTAAGTCAAAAGAGTTTTTGAATTGCGGTTGAGGAAAGTTGAACCTAACAGTGCTACCGTGTCCAGGCTTGTTCGAGTCGGGGTGCATTGGAGGAGTAGACGTGTTAGACGTGACGTTTGTATCGGCTGAATTGCTCGGAGAAAACGGCGACGGGTACTTTGGATCGTCAGCCTGGTTGTCATCAGGGAAAACTGAGTTTCTTCTGGACGGAGTCTGGCTTTCGTTCATCCCCACTAAAATGCTTGCTGCCTCCAACAACTGAACTTGCTGGTGCTTCGAAATCAACAACTTTTTTGTCACGTTCCATTCTGGAGTATGCTCCCATAAATGCTTTGCTAATGATGATATATGTTTATAACCTTTTCCGCACGCTTCACACTTCAACTCTTCTTTCAATCGACCTGTTTCACCTTCACTGATTCTTCTGACAACAAATTCACGCGATAATGACGGAACTGACGACGAGACAGGCCCTCCCGTATGGACCTGGTGGCCACTATTGGGGATAGACTGTCCTTGGGTCTGTCCTGACCCCGATGACTGGTGCTGGTGTTTTATCGGAATTGTGTACGGTGTAGCAGACGAGTTACGTCTATTATAGTTATATTGCGTGTGCATGCTTGTGGACATCTTTAACTCAACCTATTTTTCTCTATTATCGTTATGTTTCAGCAGCTATGATTGTGAAAAAGACTTAACTCTGCTTGAATTATAGGACTTTGTTGCTCGGTTTTCTTTTAGTACATATAATTTTTCGAATTCGGAAAAGACAAATAAACCCTGCTTTATCAATAAGAAATGATCAGTCAAGCGATTTTTGCTTGATAATATTCAATTTATTAACTAGTAACTCTTTTCAAAGTATATATTTATGTTCCTGTAAGAAATATTGCTCAATGTTCGTTGTTTCTGGTGAACCAAGAACTTTGTTTGCACAAAAAAATTTTTTTTTTTCAATTTTTGGCGTCTGATCACGAGACTCATCAAACCCCATATTTATCGGATAAACAAGTAGCACCCTGAAGACTATGCATTGGTGAACCTAGGTGTTTATTATATATGACATGTAGAGGTATATATAGGATATGCGATACGTAATTGGAAAAAACACGATGGACAAAAGGGTGAATTAAAAGGATTCTCCATCAATATCTACCTGATCATTACTCGACTGAAACCCTTCCTCGGTGGAGTAAAGGATCGACTGGACCTTTTCTATGAACTCATTAACAGATAATTTGCTAAATTCGGACTCGTCGAGGTGTTTCAAGTTCTCGGTGAGAATTTCGATTTCTCGTAATTTGTTGAAGTAAAAGTTTCGCTCTGTTTCAAGGCTTTCGGCCAGGATCTTGTACTCCAGAAGCTCCTCGTTGACCGTGGAAAGTTCGTGGGTCGTGTCGGCCAACTCCTTGTTCAATTGCGCAAGTTTGTTTGTGGTGTTGGTGGGGGTGTTTGGCGTGATGGACGTACGGCCCGTCGATGGCACTCTGCTAGGCAACGTCGTACGACGCGACCCAAGCGACGACTCTGACGACGTCCTCGACCGTTCTTGTGGAGTCACGCTGAATCCGCTGCCATTGGAGTACAGTCCACTCACTTTCCGTTTAGAGGCCGCGTCATACACCCCATTTACATCCTTGTTCTCATGCCAGAACTTCTTGAACCACTGTAATAGCAAGAGGTTGTCCTGTAACCGGCATTTGACCAACCGCTCGACATCTATGGTCTTATTTACCTTGTGCTTGGTGAAGCTAGCCTGTAATATCTTGAAATTGTGTATGTAATCGTATTCTGTCTGGGCATTAAATTTGACCTTTGTCATCGGAATGCCTCCCACTATTGAGTCCATTAGCTGACAGTACGCTGCTCCCGTCCCACAATTCTCAACTTTCCCATACAGGAGGTCTAATGTGCTATTGAGCCAATGTAATAGCTCTGTTCTCGACTCTCCTATCGCCATTTTGTCATCACTATTAACAATGATGATATATGTATTTTTGGTCTACCCATGTATTGAAATGTAAACAAACCCGGTAAGTCGGTAGATACACGTATGTGTAAATTTTCCTCCCCGCCAATAGTTCTTCTACACTTTACGTTTGCGTTGTACCAGATGTTCCGCTATATTTCCTACAAAAAGTTCTTTCAATCAGAATGGCAAAAAATCCATCCTATAAACATAATTCCTTTCTACCAATTCATATATGGCTATAACTCCCAAAGACCACTAGTAAAACGCGCCATGTGACGGTGATCTGGGACCGAAAAAATGTTCGTCGATCAGTTACCCGGAATTTCTTCCCGATTGGAATATTGAAAAATTTTTCTTAGTGCTAAATTGGTACTAACTCGAGCAGTTTGAATCAATAATAACAGTAATATAATACAAAATGGTATGTTATAGATAAAGAAGGGAGGACGACAGCGGAAACGATGTATTGAATTTTTTTTAAAAATAGAGAAATTTTCGTCGTTGGGACGTTGGAGGACACAGAGGCCCATACGTAGACAAGAAGTGGACATAAAACTAACAATTGACAGGATACTAAAACCCCAGTTACTTTAGCTAAAGTTATCAAAGTCTTAGGTAGAACCGGATCAAGAGGTGGTGTCACTCAAGTCAGAGTTGAATTCTTAGAAGATGCTTCCAGAACCATTGTCAGAAACGTCAAGGGACCAGTCAGAGAAAACGACATTTTGTGCTTGATGGAATCCGAAAGAGAAGCAAGAAGATTACGTTAGGTTATGGCGAACATATAATAGAAAAAACAATAAGATATCGATATCATTAGAGTTAGTTCCCATCGGTTGTGGTTGAATTAATTTTGTACATTTAGTTATTACATAATTTAAATATATATTTTATTAAATGGATATGTAATAGTTCGTTAATCGTTATGAAAGTTTCTAGTATTGTCTCTAGGGGGAAGATAAATAGAAACCTATCTGTCACTCGGCTTCGATTTGAGCAAATTCAGGAACCTCTTTCTCTTTGAGATTTCGCTGCTACTTTGAATTCTTTCTCGAGAACGATCTCTTCCACGATTTGGCAGAGCACTTAGAACCAGCTTTATGTACAAAGGGGCTGTCTATACATGCTAAGTTAATTCCTGGCTTGAGTTGATATCAGAATGGGTGACTTCCAATCAGACGTGCTTGGTCTGTGGCTACATTACGCCACTTGGCCTGTGTATCTTTAGTCAAATGAAATACCAAAGGAACGAAGAGCTTTATTGACAATAGGCTGGTTAACGTATATTGAAAATACTTGAGTGATCCTACATGTGGTATATGTAGCCGTCGTTTCATTTTATTTTCGATACTATTTCTGTTAGCCTACCGCGTAGTTAGTGTAATCTCATTTAGACTCGAAATACTACCGTTGGTGAATTACATTGAACTCGCATTACAAGTCCCTACATCAACTCTATTCGTTATATATGCATTATTTTCGAAATAGGCGTTCCCAAAATCCAAGCACTTAAGGATACTTTTCTACGAAGGTGCTATATGGCTCTGGTCTCTCTAACCAACCTGTAATTCCTTCGTTCAATACGGCAACCTTTAAATTTTCAGACTTTTGGTCGTTAATATAATCTTGAATCCAACCTGCCACTTTCGTGGCTCTATTCTTTGAACTATTACAATGAACAATTATGTAGTTTAGATTTGGATTGGCCGCATATATCTTATCAATTACCTGATCCTTTATGTTAGAATATCCAGAGATAGAAGTGGCAGGAACATTAACTGACTCGCGAATAAATCCTGGTGCACGGTCATTTCTCAAATCAAGAATGGTTGAAGATTTTCCGGCCGACAACAATTGTAAAACTTCATCGGCAGACAATCGAGAGGCCGTGGATTGGGGCTCTGGGTAAAGTTCTAACCAATCCTTTACCAGTATGTTTGATTCTAATCCAGACATATTCTTTGGTCCTGCTGAAATCATCTCTCTGAGAAACTACTTACTTATATAGTACTACGAAATATTTACCCCACGTGGGCGAAAATTTTCGCTTTATTAGGTAACAAATTAAAAATATTTTGGTCTCGTATAAGAATACAAAATTTAGTTAGCCTTTTGTATAATAGTGTTTATTGAAATACAGTTGGAAGTTTACCATGGTTTGCAGTAAGAAAGTTATGTCTAGCGACTTACGTCGAGTTTTCGATGATCTTTCTTTGGTCGACAAGTTATTACCACTTTGGATTATTTTAGCCATGATCTTGGGAATATTATTGTCGGTGTACGTACCTTCCAGTCGAGAAGCATTCGATGGAGCTAAGGTGGTTGGTGTTTCAGTTCCGTTGGCCGTTGGTCTTATAGTCATGATGATACCTCCGTTGTGTAAAGTTGAATGGGAAAACTTTTTCAGTTTTTTCAATCTGAAAAAATATTTAAGATCGATATTAATATCGTTGGTGATAAATTGGATTATATGTCCGTTTTTGATGTTTGGTCTTGCGTGGCTTACATTATTTGACCTAGACGAGTACAGAACAGGAATTATCATGATTGGGTTGGCGAGATGTATTGCTATGGTGTTGGTTTGGAATGAAATATCTGATGGTGATAACTCATTATGTGCAGTTATTGTGCTTATTAACAGTTTACTTCAGATTGTGCTTTATGCACCGTATCAAATATTTTTCTGTTACGTGATAACCGGTGATTACGATAAGGCACAAGGTGCTGGAGCAGGTGTCACATATCTGTTGGTTGCACAGAGTGTTGCATTCTTTTTAGGTGTCCCATTAGCGGTTGGTTTTTTGATCAGACTTACAGCTAGATTCACCGTTGGAATAAAAACGTTTGATTCAAAGATACTTCCTTTCATTGGTCCTTGGGCATTGATAGGTTTATTATACACAATAATAGTAATTTTTATAGAGACCGGGAACGACTTTATTCGTGATATAGGATCTGGGTTGCGTTGCTTTGTTCCATTGACTGTCTACTTTATGATAACATGGTTCGGCACATTTTTCTTTTTAAGATGGTTCCTTGGGCGCATTCCTCCTAGAAAAGGGGGAGAAATCGCCGCTGATGAAGAGACTGAATTGTTATGTGGTTGCGAAAAACAAATTCCAAATGTTTCAGGTAGGTGGGTAACAAATTGTTCAGCGAGTTATACTGAGACTATCACTCAGACATTTACTGCTGCGTCGAATAATTTTGAATTAAGTCTTGCAATAGCAATCTCATTGTATGGCTCCGGAAGTAAAGAATCCATAGCAGCTACATTTGGTCCTTTACTAGAGGTCCCAATTTTATTGGTATTATGTTTTGTTGCTAAATATTTTAAAATTAAATTTTTATGGTCAGATGTTGATGAAGAGGCGGGACAAGTGGTCGAGGTAGATAGTGATACTTCAGCTATTGAATTAAATTAGTTATTTTGGTATTATATAAATTTTACTTATAATCTATGTCATATTTTGTAACAATTTCGTTTAGCCATTTGTACAGGCCAATGTTCCCTAGGCATGTATTTAAGATTGCATTTCAGTTTGGTCAGGTAAATAAGATAGTTACATATTATATAATATTTACCAGTATATAGTCAATCTATTAAAGTCAATTGCCAAACTAATCCTTAAGGGCATATATTTGATATGAACCAATATAGTCGTTGAAGTTAACATCCTTGATCTCGTCCTTGTTCATGACATCTGATCCATCCTTAGATGACGTTTTTTGTGCACAATCCGACATCAATGCCCCTTCTTTGTAAACATTAAGATCTTTATTCGTGTTAACTATCACGACACGCAGAAACCCTGCTTCCTTAAGCCATTTCTCGTACTCGCCGACACTTCTTGCTCCAGAGACACATCCGACGTAAAACGCTAGGTTATTCTTAATTGTATCTGGTAATTCTCTAACTGATAAAAGGTCTGATATAGCAACTCTTCCACCCGACTTTAATAACCTATATATTTCTTTAAAAGTTGTTGGCTTTTCGTCGTCAGGGACCAAGTTTAACACGCAATTGGAAATAACTACATCAGCAGTCTCCTCTTTAAGTGGGATATCAGTTATACGTGCTTCAATAAATTCGACATTCGTATAGCCTCCCTTCTCTGCATTGGTTCTGGCAACTTTAATCATTTCTTTTAGCATGTCTATGCCTATAGATTTTCCGTGTGGACCGACCTTTTTGGCAGCAAGAAATACATCAATTCCACCGCCCGATCCTAAATCAACTACCACTTCTCCTTCTTTCAAGTTTGCAAGAGAAAGGGGGTTTCCGCAGGAAACTCCCAAGTTGGATTCGGTAGGGATTGTTTTCAAGTCATCAAGCGAATATCCAAACGATGCGGCGACTTCTTGATTGTAGTCGATTAATGTATTATCAGATGTCAGCTTATTCACATGCGCTGAATAATGTTCTTCTACTAAATTGTACTTAGTATTGGCTTCCATATTGATAGTATAAGGAGTTCTTAATATTGACGTGAAAATGAATTACAGAAACCATGGCTGGGTTTTGATAACATATGGAGCAAAAGTCACAAAGTTATCCGTGGATATTACATAAATTTAAATATATATTTTATTAAATAGATATGTAATAGTTCGTTAATCGTTATGAAAGTTTCTAGTATTGTCTCTAGGGGAAGATAAATAGAATCCTATCTGTCACCTGGCTTCGATTTGAGCAAATTCAGGAACCTCTTTTTCTTTGAGATGTCGGAATCGTCCTGCGAACTAGTCTTTGACTTCGAGTTCTTTCTGGAGAGCGACTTCTTCAAACTGGAGAACGACGATCTTGTCGATGATCCTGAGTCGGTTCTTTGTAAGGGCGTATCAACACCCGCATCCAGTTCTTGGCTTAGCACAGACTTTGGAGTTGCTGACAGCCCAGCAGACGAACTTGATTTGCGAGGTGGTGGGGTTTCAGATCGCAAGTTGCCAGATTCTGGTTGCTGGGCTATCGGAGCGTTTTTATGAGTGTGTCCTTCTATATCATAATTATCAATGAAGCCACCTTCGGGTTCGCTTATTGTATGCTTTTCTTGACTATACGTTTCAACAAGCGGACTTCTCGGCCTATTACTGGTGCTAGATAAATATGGTTCCAGCTTCGAAGTTTGGTTCATTTGAGTCTCATATAACGGATTGGCTGGACTTGGAGAATTAGACTGCAGCCTTCTAATATACTCCTCGTGTTTCTTTATTTTGTCATCTACTTGCCTCATGAAGTTTTGTCTAACCCTTTCTAATTCTCCATTACCATAATTGGTATTATTATTATTTTTAATGCTCTCCTGAAATTCTGTGGTATCAGGCGATACCGATTTCAGACACAATATCTCTACTTGTTTGGTAACATTTGCAGTTACCTTTTGTTTCACACCTTGTAAATCATCATCCGCGTGTGGGTCTTCAATTGATCCTTGAGATGAGCTAGACGAATGGCCAATTTCATCAACCTTCGCAATAAACTGTTTTGTAACTTCCTCTCCCACGTCATGGATCACCTTGTAGTTTGGAACATGTTGGTCAGTGCCCGTTGACTCCAACGACTTGGCCATATTCAATCTGTCCTTCAAAGAATCAATCTTACTAAGCTTTAAATCCAATTTCGATTTAATGTCACTTTGGGTGTCGGTAGGTACAATAGGCCTTGTAAGTCTGTAAGAAAATGTGTGATTTTCATCATGTGAAGGTGATCCTACTAATACCGAATTGGTCTCGTTGACAATTTCTTGTGCTTGGTTTTTTATTTCATGGATAGCTTTGCTCGCATCATTGGAAACTTCCATCGACTCAATATCCAAGTCTGACTCTACAACAATTTCGACCCCTTTCCCCTTCACTCCCGTAATGTCTTTGTCTCCCCCATCTGATGTACAAAATGTATCGTATTTCCACATGTAATACTGCACCACGCTCTCAAACGCAGTCTTGTCCTGTCTGAATAAGTTCGCCAGATCAATATTTAACGGCGAATCCGGCTCTGGGTCGTCAATGAGCATCAATATCGCCACCACCAAGTACTGCAAGTTCCATGCCGGTGACCATCCCTCTTGCTTTAATATGTCTAAACAGATTTCCCCCGTATCTATATTAATGTTGGGATGACATATCGGTGTGGACTTATCAAACTCTATTTTAGGTGGTGTAAGTGGATACGTGGTAGGCACCGTAATATTAAGTCTCCATTTCCCATTATAATAGTACCTACTCCCGCTTTTGTCTGGTTTACTCACAACTGCCTCCCATTCAAGAATATTAGACATATCCACTGGCAAAAGCGATACAATCTGTGGATTAGCTTCGTGCGCCGGGGTTTTCTTGAGTTGATTATATTCCTTGAATAGTCTTTTTTCCGCCATTCTGTTTTCGTTTCTATAACCCTTACGTATCGTCTCTATACTCCAATATGTGGTATAAAGTGGTCGCTATGATAAACTTTTCTACAATTATGTCCCAGTCCATTTCGTGACCCTCGGCTTCCATATTTTTTTTTTTTATCGTTACAGTCATGTGATACGTCTTTTATCCCTCCACCGGTTTTCGCTACCCAACTGCCACCTACCAGCATTCTCTCATACCAGCGGCATTTTACATCTCATATTTTAACTATTAAGCACCTATTTATAATTTGTCATCATATGACTACTACTTAACTATTTCTGCAATTAGAGCATTTCCTAGCTATTCATCCTCGTTGGTCTACCATGCTCTCAGTCGTACATCCGCAGGGAATATGCTTCGCATTGCGCCTAATTCGCCAATTAGCGCAATTTTAGGCGCACTAGGCGTTATATTGTATCATTACCAGCAGTTTACGTCAGTATCGGAAACGACCCTGGGTGGGGAAAAAGGAAGGAATCGGTTTCCGGAAAAAGTGTGCGTGTGAGGTCCATATAATATATGGTAACCAAAATTACCAACATTACCAAAATTACCAAAATGATCGCACTGGGTTCGGCCGACCGGCCAAAGGGCCAAATGGCTGCAAGTGCTTATTTAATGAGCACTACTGATTGGAGCAGCGGACTTTCGTGGCACTTGCACTACTTAATCGCTAGTGGATTTGATCCTGTATATAAAATTATTTGTCAATTTTTCACTTGAGTCACAATCGGTATACAAAAACTAAAGATACTAGAGTATTAAATCGAACATTCTACAAGCATTAGACTGTATCAGACTATATTATAGGAAGAATTACAACATGAGTGCATTGACAAAGTGTAAACGTAACTTAGGAGGTAGAAACATCCGGTTATTTTCCAATTCTGCTTTGAATTGTGACAACAAGTTAAATAAGTACTCTTCTATTGTGACCCAGCCCAAGTCGCAAGGGGCATCCCAAGCGATGTTGTATGCGACCGGGTTTGATGAAGAAGATATGAACAAGGCACAGGTTGGTGTTGGATCTGTCTGGTGGTCAGGAAATCCGTGCAACATGCACTTGATGGAGATGAACAACAAGGTGACCGAATCTGTTAACAGAGCCGGTTTGAAGGGGATGCAGTTCAACTCGATTGGTGTCTCGGATGGGATCACTAATGGTACTGATGGTATGAGATACTCGTTGCAATCGCGTGAAATTATTGCTGACTCGTTTGAGACCATGATGATGGCCCAGATGTACGATGCCAACATCGCAATTCCGCTGTGTGACAAGAACATGCCAGGTACCTTGATGGCTATGGGTAGACACAACAGACCATCTATTATGGTTTACGGTGGTACTATTATGCCAGGTTCTCCAACTTGTGGTAACTCGATTATTCCTGACAAGATTGATATCATCTCTGCGTTCCAATCGTATGGTCAATTCTTATCGGACCAGATCAATGAGGGCGAAAGAAAGGATATCATTAAGAATGCATGTCCTGGTGCTGGTGCATGTGGTGGTATGTACACTGCCAACACCATGGCCTCTGCTGCTGAAGTTTTAGGTATGTCCTTACCATTTTCGTCCAGTGCCCCAGCCATTTCGAAGGAAAAGGCACATGAATGTGCTACTGTCGGTGATGCCATCAAGAATTTGTTAGTCCTTGACTTGAAGCCAATGGATATCATGACCAAGAAGGCTTTTGAAAATGCAATCACTTATATTATCGCTACTGGTGGTTCTACTAATGCCGTTTTACATTTGATTGCCATGGCAAACACCGTTGGTGTTGACTTAACTGTCGATGATTTCCAAAGAATTTCGGACTCCACTCCATTATTAGCCGATTTCAAGCCAAGTGGTAAGTACGTTATGGCTGACTTACAAAAGTACGGTGGTACCCCAGCTGTCATGAAGTTGTTATTCGAGGAAGGTTTAATTGATGGATCTCAATATACTGTCACAGGTAAGACTATCAAAGAAAATTTGGAATCTGTTAAAGGCTTGCCAGCTGAACAAGAAATTGTCAGACCCTTATCTAACCCATTAAAGCCAAGTGGCCACTTACAAATTTTAAAGGGTACTTTAGCTCCAGGTAGTGCTGTCGGTAAAATTACTGGTAAGGAAGGTACTTATTTCAAGGGTAAATCTAGAGTTTTCGATGATGAAATGGCATTCATTACTGCTTTAGAAAATGGCGAAATCAAGAAAGGTGAAAAGACTGTTTGTGTCATTAGATACGAAGGTCCTCAAGGTGGCCCTGGTATGCCAGAGATGTTGAAGCCTTCTTCTGCATTAATGGGTTACGGTTTAGGCCAAGACGTTGCGTTATTAACTGATGGTAGATTCTCTGGTGGCTCTCATGGTTTCTTAATTGGTCATATTGTTCCAGAAGCTGCAGTTGGTGGACCAATTGCGTTAGTGCATGATGGTGATGAAATTGTTATTGACGCTGAAAACAATAGAATCGACTTATTAGTATCTGAAGATATTTTAGCCGAAAGAAAGAAGGAATGGACCCCACCAAAGCCAAGATATACAAGAGGTACATTGGCTAAATATTCTAAGTTAGTCAGTGATGCTTCGTTGGGTTGTGTTACTGATTTGGTATAATCATGATTTTCAGCCTGGCTTTTTTTAATTCTGTTTATCTTTATTTTTTATCTGCATTTTATATACCTTTATGTCCTATGAAAGGATTGTAATATATTTGTCCAATGAATGGATTGAACCAAAAAACTAATTGTAACGTATCCTTTTTGCCTATTTATTATAGCTATGCCTATAACTTCTTACATACCCAATAAGCTTGGTATTTTCATAAGCTCAAATGTTACGTTAAATATATAATCTATCTATTTACAGGTTTCTTTTCAGTTAACAAATCAACTAATAAGTCTAGCATATATACCCTATCATCATCTAATTGAGGATATTTGTACATCTCATCGATAAAAAAGTAAGGTATCTTCAAACTCTGTAACGTTTCATAAGTTTCAATACTATACTGTTTTGAATTGAATATTATCATATCGTCTAACGCATCCAATTCATTGGTTAGTTCAACTCGTTTGTTATTTATGCTATGATCTTTAATTTGTGCATTTATATTTGATAACTTTGATAACTTCGTATTTGGTTGTAAATTTTTAATTGAATCCTTATGTCCCTTTAAAATGGACTCTCTAGACTCCTTGTAATTGTCTTGAAGTTTAGAATGCTTAGATATTAATTGTTCTATTATTTGCAGTTTATTTGTGTTTGGCAATACGTTATTTATGATATATTGCTTCGCATGATGTCTATTGGTGATGTACCTTGGATCTGGCCCGGCTACTAGTCTGTTTTGACCCTTGCTGCTGTGATCTGCTTCATCTGTTATTGAATCATTTAGTAGTTTATTCAACTTCCCAATGTAATGATCTCTTTTGGATAGAATGTCCAAAAATTTCTCTTTATGGTTCAAATTGATCGACTTGGCTATCTTTGATTCATGTTCAAATGTTAGTCTAGAAAATCTCTTCGACTTTGACGTTAATTCATATGTCTTAATACAATTATGGACAGCAAATTTGATTTTATCATCAGTCATCAATAAAAGAGTTATCCTGCCTTTTTTTTTAATGCTCGTTTGTCTTTAAACCGTAATATATATTAACTGCAATAAATTTATTGAATTTATATAATTATTTAGGCCTACCGATGCAAAATAAATGTATTGCTTATATACTTATTTGAGTCTAACGGTATAGTCCTCTCCTGCCTGGGTGATATATCTGACCCAAGGGTAAGACTGGTATTGTAATTTTGGTTCATTAATTCTTAAATATCTGACTTGGATACCACTCGTGGTAAAATAAGGGATTGAAAAATTAACCTTAATTGGCTTTTTGGACAATATAGTTTCTGAATCAACTACCGAAGGTAATCCTAATTCAGCTCTCATGTGAAATTGCTTACCTCCTGGGAAAGTCTTCAACTTCCAAATCAAACAAGCCTTCTCTGGTATCCATTTAACAGTCCCATATTCTGGAGTAAACTTTGGGGTATCGGCATCATCTGGTAATGGGATCACGATCTCCACGTTATTAGCAACAGATCTTTTCTTGATTTGAGCCTTGACAGAACATAATATCTCTATTCTTGAATGTTTATGGACTTTGGTCTTACAATTGACCAAAATCAATGGCTTCACCAAAAATTGGTTAGACGACAATCTATAAGACATTAAGGTAAATTCGCCGTCAGGGGGTATAAATGTAATAATCTTTTCATTTTCAAACTTTGATAATCTAACACATTGGTGGAACTTTATATCCTCTAGATCGATATTTTTATTATTAGACTCATTATTAAAGATACCTTTATCGTTTAACCCTAACCTTAAGTCTGGCATACCACTTAAGTGAGACTTAATTTTGACTTCTCCTAAAATTTCACTATTCAATACCTGTCCTTGCGCGTTTATTAACATATTGATGGACTCAACCACATCCAAAAAGGCTTCATTTTTCTTATAGACAATTCCTTCACTTCTCCAATTAACAGAATTGGTAACTGCATTAGGTGGTTGAACAAGTCTCAGGGATGTTTTTCTGATGAGTTTGAAATAATCCTGGGTGATGTATTGCTTTAAGATTTGTGTATCGCTGGTTTGTGGATGTCCAAAGTCCATCATTTCATCCAATAATTCATATATTATAACGAAATTATCTCTGATTGATTCTTCTTCCAATACTTTGAAATACTCGGTTAAAACCTCAATCAATTTCGATAAGAATACAATTATTGCCATGACATTATCATTCTTTCTTGTTAATGCACATACGTATAAATTATTATGATTGATATAGATATAGTTTATTCCTTGATAGTTTACAAATGGCTTATAGTTAGACTCTTCATTATTTTCATCATTCTCAAGATCTAACAATAAAAGTGGGAATTTTTCAATCGTATTAGAAGGAATATCTCCTTTGTAATCCCTTGAAAGTAAGGTCTTCCCTTTTATATCCAAGAAGTGTATTTGGGATGCCATTATTGATCATAGCAGTTGTTGTTGACAATTAACAAATCATCATTTTCAAGTTCATTTAGACAGTGAATCAATATGCAGGATTTAGATTATTCCATAATGGAACTTCATGAAGAATCCTAAACTTAGTAGGTCACGTATACTTCACTGTTACGATATCTCTGCTTGCTTAAAGTGTCCTTAAATGGTGTTAGTTCATCTTTCTAACAGATTTTACTATAATCGGTAATTTCTTTTCTCGTCCTTAACACACTTGTTACCTACATTTCCAATTTTTTGAGAATAATGTTATGATTGCAAAATTTATTACTTTATATAAATATGGCCCCTAATCATGATTCATTATCAGAATTGTAATTGTACATCGACAAGAAACCACTTTCATTATAATAATGAGTCTGAGCGATTGAATCGTTAATCGTTGAGTACTTTTGGATATTTCCATCAGTGAACCTGCTTTGTTCTATGGTACCTTTGTATTCCTTTGAACATTCTTTTCCATTAAATATGTCACTTTTGCTGTACTTACCGTTTGCTATACTGATCTTGTTTTCTGCAGATTTTGCATTTATGAAATCAGGTGTCAAATTTTCGAAGTCGTGACATGTTTTTGGCGATAATCCAACGGACACCTTTGCAGCAGATAATGAGATAGCATTAAGAACGAGTTTCCAAGAGTGTTGAACTTTGGTTCTACGTTTTTCGCTGTTGATGGAGGTTTTACGTTTAAGACTAAGATTTTGCATCTTTGAACCGAAGGATTGAATTCCAGAAGTGCCAATTGGCGAAATTTTCACATTTTCAAAGTCGAATAGATCATCAGACGGAGAAATAACAGATCTATTTAGATAATGACTGTTTGGATTGACGAATGGGATTCCATTTATATCCGAGGTAATAGAGTTCAAATCTATTAATGGTGATGTACTCCTAGATGTGCACAAATGATGCTGTCGATTGGATTCGATTTCCTCAAAGCTATTTGACTGGGCAGGACTCAAAATGGAAAACAGAGAAGATCGTTGACTGGCTGTATTTGTATTATGTCTGAAAGTGTTTGGAATATCAGTAAATGATGTATTCAAATATACTGAACCCGAATAGCTGCGAATATTTCCATATTTGTTTTGTTCCATATGGAACCCTGAGTACGATTTTTCCGTCAATGCATTATCATCATACCCCTTAAACAAATCTCTCTGTTTCAAAAACAGTGCCTTTAAGTATCTTGAAGTGTCCACTTCAATGATTTGATTAATATTCCTGTCCAATTTTTTGGGGACTAGGGCCAAGAATTCGCCAGGTTTTATGAAGTATTTATCGTGAGGTTGGGTTCTTAGAGAGAGAAGCCGTTGGTTCTTTAGCTTCGTTTGTATAACTCTGGGATTTCGATCATTGCTATAATATCTCTGTTTGTATCGGGTTCTATAGTATTCAACTTTGTAACGAAGATCATGAAATGTGTATTGTAAAGAATGCATTAGTCTTTTTTTCTACCTTCTCGAATGAAGCATACACTAAATGATATATGTTTTTAAGAAGTCTTCAAAAGGTATGAACTTAAGTCATAACTAGCAAATAATGTATTTGAGCTGGAATGACAAATTTACCATAGAAATACTTCTGTGGCTACAAAATACAGACTAATTATTTTACGCAAAATACAATAAAATTATACAGATAATTTCGATAAATCGTGAATTTTAAACATATGGTTAATGATTCTTATATACATGATGTAGAGATTATTATCAACAATGAAGCTCCTCATAATCTAATATAAGCTCTATGGGCCATAGCAGATTTGTGCATTTGGGCTTTTCTATCATAACCAGATGATTTACCTTCGTAAGCAGAAATGATTTCTTCAGATAACCTAACTGAATAGTCTGGGGACTTCTTCTTTGAAGCACCTTCCAAGATCCAGGTGATTGGATATCTATTTCTTTGTCTTTTCTTTAATGGGTATGGGACGGTTCTATTCTTGGCTGCACCAGTTTTTTGAACCTTGGTAGCCATTAATGGCGCCATTTTATCTAATGTTTCTTCCAATATCACTAAAGGATCTTTTCTGGTCTTCAAGTAGACAATATATAATGCTCTGGATAAGATTTTTTGTGCTTTTGATTTTTTACCGTCTCTCATAATAAGGTTTGTGAAATTGTCGATGGTAGGATTGGAGGGAAGCGGGATCCTTTTGTTCGCAAATGCCTCAACTTCAGCAAGTTGCTCTTCGGTTGGTTCAAACTTTTCTTCCAAAAATGGCTCTGGGTGAGCCAATTGTGAGATGTAAACTTCGGTTTCGGATTCAACATGACTCTTGCCTCCTTTTAATTGTTGAACAGCATTTAACCATTCGTCAACATCACCCTCGGTAATGCTTTCTTTATTCAATGGAAAAACTTGAGCAGCTAAACTGAAATCATTTTTTTCAGAAGTCTTAGTGCTTGATGAATTATATCTAATTATTGGAGAAGACATGAGTCTTGGGGTTCTGCTTCTTAATGCACCCGCTACAGGAGCCTGTAACTGTCTCACACAAGCTCTGATGAATGCCATTTCTATACCACCTTACTATGCTTTATCGGAAACAAACTACCTAGCTATCAAAACTGGTCAATCAAATGAAAAATTCTTTTGTGTGCTAAATTCGTCCATGTTGATATTTACCGTGTCAAGCGTAAATATGTGCCCTAACATTTAGGCCTTATCTACTGTTCAACATGATATCTCTACGATGCCAAACATGTAGTTGGAAACAATAAATTATCCTGCTATATATCCGAGTATCGGATCAAATGTCTTTGACATGTAAGGATTTGTAAAATAAAGTGGCCGTTTTGGAGGCGGTCTAAATTTCACAGCTAAACCAAGATCTATTTTACAGCAACATTGGTTTGCTAAGCGTTTACCCACATAGCATGCTGACTTCCTTATATGTATCCGAAGTATCCCTATTGCTTACGGAAACATTTATATTGTAAATAAGCCAGTTGTAAAAATATTTAATGATAGAGGTTTAAAGCTTCTCCATATCTAAGCGCGTTGATAATCGCGTTTCCTCATCAGTAAACAACCTAAGCTTTATAACATTATTTATAGAATCATACGGTATTCTACTAGGATATACACGTCATGCCAGAATTGGTGATTCCTCCATTGGAACCGCAGTTGGCTGAAACATTCGAGGATGTGGTATTTTCGAAACAATATAAAGAACTACCTAATGCAATATGGTCGTCCGATATACTACCGAAATTAATAATTAGACTAGAGGAAATTGCTAGCATATCAGACAAATATGGCGAACGGTATAGTAAAAGACCCCGCGGAGTTGATCTTCCGCAGTCAATAAATAGGACGAAGGACAAGATTGTCAAGCATTTGAAGGATGTATTTCTGGATAAGCCGCCGTTCACAATCCAGAGAATTGCAGAGATAATGTTACACCCGGAAAAAGAGGGTTATGCACTTTCAAACAATACCCAAGTGTTGAAATATTTCAATTCGTTTTCGAAGTTGGTGGTGGTAGCATCTTCAATATTTGATTATCCAGAAGTTACGTTCGTGAATCCTACTCTGGGCGGCTCAAAGACAACAAACCCACCTACAAATCAGACAGTACAGACAATCCCGTTAGTGCCTATACCTTGGTTGAAGACCGAAAGTCCTGTTAAAGAAAACCTGCCGGATGGAAATAGTCTGGTTCTTGACCCAATGCTCATTTCATCTCCACCGGCAGACGAACAGCAGAATGCTAAAGGACAGAAAAATCCGGAAAACGGGAGTGAAGATTATAAGAATGGGAACACACCCTCTGTTTCTCCCTCGAGGCGGAGAAGAGAGAAAGATGCTAATGAAATGAAATCTGAGTCCACACAAGAGTATGCTGCAAAACGAGCACGCATAGATGACAAGCCGAGTCCTTGCAAACAAAGACGAAACGAATTAGATCCAGACGAAGATAGAATGGATATATCTAACAGTACTCTCGAGGACATCACATCCAATAGTTCAAATGTTACGCCAACAAAGTCACAAAATAATAATTCGGATCCTATAAGTGATGATCATAATGATACTGCTGACAACGAAACTATATTAACTAACAAAGATCGCGACATAGATAATGAAAATAAAATGGATATAAGTTGTGAAAATATGATCGTCAGTGACGAGGAGCCCCTTGTATATTAATATTTATATGCTTACTGTATATTAACGTATATTTTGAAGAATTTTCCCATCTGCATAAATAAATCGTTGGAGACTTCTAAGAACTACTTTACATGTATCAAATTACAAAGGTGACCTGGATCTGGTTCTTGCCGAACCTTCCCAGGACCTTTCTCTATATTCAGACCTTGGTTGGTATGAATCAGTACGTGAATATCTACCACGTTCTTCTCTATTCGAGTCTCCCGGCACATAACTACTTCTTTCACCATTATTTGGATAATATCCTCCCCTACGACCACGATAACCGCCTCTTCTTGGTTGGCCATCGTAACCATTTCTTGGAGGATAAACGCCGTATGGTTTTGGCCCAGACCCATTATAACCATAACCACCCAGTCCTCTTCTATTATAAACTGGGCCTCCGTATCCACCTCTGTAGCCACCACCACGTCCTCTGCCAAACTTTGGATGATGGTGTCTTTGGTTGTAGCGTGGCATGAAATCACCAGATAGTAATGCGTGGGTCGCTAATATATCGTCGCCTTTATTCTCATATCCAATTTTCCATTTACCGTTTCTTGGACCTTTGTCTTCTTCATAAATCCATTGGTTTATGGCCTTCACAGGGATGAAATCAACATATAACAGCTTTCGCTCCACGGAATATTCCTTTGGAAGAGCAGGCTCTGGCAAAGAGTCCTTATCTTCACCTTCTTCGTATTCTTGCAATTGCTTCTCATAATTCTCTTTTTCACGAACATCATGTTCATCTTTCAATCTTGCGTCCTCTTCTTCCGATGGGTATTTTGTTCCGTTCAACCTTTCTCTGATATACTTAGCTCCTTCTTCCTTGTCAACGAGCACTATACCGTGTGTTCTCGTTCTATTCAACCATGCTCTCTCAATGATATTATCACCACCAGCTGCTGCCAAATCCTTCAAGTAATTCTGAAAGTCAATTGCATTTATTGGCCGACGTAAATTACCAATAAACAATGCCCTCGTAACATTGAACGCAGGTTCGTCATTAACTACGTAGACAACCTCTTCCTGTGGCTCAAGCTCACCTGGGGTTTGCAAACCATGATGGTCTACGGGCTTTTGTTCAGGTTCCACATTTTCTCTTTCTGAGCCTTCGTTGAACTCCGGCCTTCTTTCGTAATTGATATCTTCAGTATCACTCATTACCTATAGGAGATGTAACGATACACAATTGCTTCTTGCAGATTGCTAAATCTCTTGTTATCATTTGAGGTATGAAATCGTGCATGATTCAAAAATTACAAATACATACAAGAAGGACAATAAATTCGTCTATAAATCATTAATAAAAGGCTAATATATACAAAAATGTGCTAGCAGAGGTTGCAGCTAGGACATACAACTAATACAAATGCAATTTTGAAGGGGGTTCCCAAAAAATAAATAATATAAGCTGCAAAATAATGGAGAATTGTACGAAGCGGTATTAGTAGTATTTGGTGTGACAAACACTTCTAACTGTTCCAAATGCTTCTGATTAACTCGAATAAACCGTTGCTTTCTGTTTCTAAGAGATATACCCCGTACATACCCACGAATGTACCGAAAGTTAATAATTTGCTTGCAAGACCATACCATATGCCGTAGACCCTCTTAGGTATATAGTCAATAATGCATGATTTGAAACCGGTGTGACAATGGAATAATAAAGCTATGGAAAATATTGAGTCGATCATAGGATGTTCAACTCCTCCGATGAATGGGGACATAGCTAAAGGTACTAAACTGATAGCAATAAAACGCTCATAAGTCCAGTGGTACCCACCTTCATAGAATGACGCTCCTGGTGGTTTATATGGCTCATTAACAGTACCAACAATAAAGCCTGGTGGCTGTTCTATCTTTTTAAATTTTGAAAAATCTGGCTTCAATGAGATGCATCTCACTATTGATGATGGCTTTATGACCGCACGAGATCTGACTATGGAAAGTGCTCCTGGAGCGGGACGAAAATGTTGAAGCATGTTTAACTGTATCGCACAATTAACTGGTGTTTCTGTAGTTTCTACAAGTAGGTGTTTAGTTTGGTCAGTGGAAGACGACAAAAAAATTCGTTTTGGTAAGAACGCGCGGGCTTCATAACCATAATACATTTTGACATTCTATCGATGCCAAATCTACCCATAATCGTGCTATATTCAGCTAGAAGATAGCATAAAGACACCATAAAATTGTGTTTCTAGTTATCACCAAACCCGAAAAAAAAAGATATCAAAAGATGATGATTGTTCCGAAAATTAGTTTATTTTGATCTATTTACAATATGAACACGAAGAAATGAACGTCCTTAGTGTTCCATTACCACGAGGCCTTTGAAACACCAGGAATTAACCCTGCTCTAGCTCTGTCTCTGAAAGCGGTCTAAAATTGTTAGTATATGATGTCTTGAGTCCAGAATGGGCCATCCAAACTGATTCGGTCAGTATATACAACAGAAGCTCTTCTCAGTACGTTAGTACCATCTAGGCACCAACCAGGCACCGCCCAGCACCACAAACGTACTACAAAGACACTTCTATGTCATATTAACCTCCTGATACAAACATACTCTGTTGAGCTTAAAGTCGGTGAGCACAGACTTTGCATGTCCCGATGCAACACACCTATTCTTGATCTGACTGTACGAAGTGTATTTAGGCATAGCTGTTAACTGTAACTGTGCCTCCAATCTAACCCTAGCCAGTAATTCGGTGTTTCTGGCGATATATCTTAATGCATTTCTGGTAACCTCATGCTCGGCATACTGTAATCTTTTGAATTGATCCTTGATCACTCTACCATTCACGTAACAGTGTTTAGGAAGTTCGAATTGAACTGGGAATCTGAATGGCATTGTCTATCCTTTACACAGCCTTTTCACAATTTTAAACGGACTAGTCTGTTTGTACTATACAATCGGTTCATTGGAGGACGATGAAAAGTGAAAAATTATTGGTCTTAAATTTACGCGTATCATAGTACACTACAAAACACCGGTAGCGTAATCGGTGATTGCAAAGTACATAAGGTGTCAAAATCATGACTAATTACCCTCCTATATAGACTGTAGATCATGTTTACTGGGTTAGTTGAACAAGTTGGTACGGTCCTTGAATACAAGGACCAAGATACCTCGGCAGCTGGAGGTAATGGTGTTTCCATGACTATTGGAGATTGCGCATCGATCTTGACTGATGTTCATTTAGGAGATTCGATTTGCACCAACGGGGTTTGCTTGACGGTGACTGAATTCAATAAGGAACAGACGCAATTCAAGGTCGGAATTGCTCCTGAAACTTTGAGAAGATCCAACCTTGGAGACTTGAAGGTGGACAGCAAAGTGAATTTGGAACGAGCCGTTACTAGTGATGTCCGGATGGGTGGACATGTTGTACAGGGACATGTAGATACGGTGGCCGAAATCACCAAGAGAGTGCCTGATGGCAATGCGATCACATTCACGTTCAGATTGAGAGATAAGGAGTATATGAGCTACATTGTGGAGAAGGGGTTCATTGCCATCGATGGAACGTCGTTGACGGTGACCGATGTCAACTACGATACGAGTGAATTTTCCATCATGATGGTCAGTTACACCCAGGCGAAGGTTATCATGCCCATGAAGCACGAAGGGGCCACTGTTAATATTGAGGTGGATTTGACTGGAAAGTTGATTGAAAAGCAGATCGAGATCAACTTGGCCAACCAGATCGAGAACGAAAATAGTGCTTTGAGCAAGTTAATTTCGTCTATCATTGATAGAAAGCTTTCCCAGCTTAGTAAGTAGTCGAATTGGCCCAATGAAACTAGTAATATACGCTATATGTGTCCGTAAAATGTACAAATCGTCCCGTAGATGTGGTCCAGGTAGTAAAATTTCGGTATGCACACACGACTACTCTTGCAACGATTACTCGGATGGCAAATAGCTTTGGTGTTTATACGGTGTAATATACGCTAATACCTTTAAGCTTATTTAAATATTAACTGTTCATACATTGGTACCAATTTAATAGTTAGGTATTAGACAATTCAATATCACTCGATAGTTTTGCACAAGAGAAATTACAATAAATTTTTTTTTTCCGTTTAGTTATTCAAGCATACTTCAATCTTTAAATCATGGATATTATTTTAGGTATCAGAGTACAAGACTCGACAATCATCGCCACATCGAAGGCAGCAACCAGAGGTATTTCAGTGTTGAAGGATACAGATGATAAGACCCGTAAATTGAACACCCACAACTTAGTTGCGTTCACAGGTGAGGCTGGTGACACCGTCCAGTTTGCAGAATACATCCAGGCTAACATTCAGTTACATACTATGCGTGAAAATGACGTTGAATTGAGTCCTAAGGCAACTGCATCGTTCGTTAGAAATCAATTGGCTACATCTATCAGATCGCGTAAACCATACCAGGTAAATGTGTTGATCGGTGGTTATGATGTGAATAACGATCAACCTAGTTTGAATTGGATAGACTACTTGGGTACGCAAGTGGAATTACCCTACGCAGCTCATGGATATGCTGCATTTTATTGTACATCCTTATTGGACAGACATTATAGAAAAGATATGAAATTTGACGAAGGATTGAAATTGTTGAAGGAATGCTTAAAGGAATTAGAAACCAGAATGCCAATTGATTTCAAGGGTTGTTATATTAAAGTAGTTGATAAAGAAGGTATCAAAGTGGTTGAGTAGACCAGAACCGTACTATCAAATAGGCTTATGTTGAAATTGCTTAACTTTTAAATTTCGTTATAGAGCATCATTTATATCCTCGGGTACTCAACCTTTTATTTCCCTGTATTCGTATATACACTAATTAGCGTTATGAATTGCTATGATTCACTTTGACTTCGGCTGTAGAAACTGTAGACACTTTTATCGATTTTGGTATTTTTGTGTCACTATGATAACGTTCTTGAAGAGATGATTAGAACCTTGCAAAAAATTTATACCTATCAATAAGCTTATACTACATACATAAATGTCTCTGGATATACGTGACAAGGGCAAACCACTTGATGGTCAATTGTCTGAATTAGTAACAAAGCATTTGGGAGTTTCAGATAAAGATTTTACTTTATCAAAGTTTGTTACTAGTTTATATGAACAATCGGCTACACGAAATAACGTTAACAGGAATTCTAGACTAGGAGGCTTTATTGATGTATTAAAGAGCAACGGAGCTGGAGACTTTCCACAGGAATTCGTAGATGAGATATTTCTGTTAATTGATGAATATTTATATCACGTACCCGTTAAAGAAGAACCAATTGATAATGTACCCAACAATAGACAAGGGACCGATTCAAAAGTATTCAAAAGTTTAAATATTCCTGACAAACCAGTACGATGGACTGAAGAAGATTTTGCGAATGAATACAAAGATATTTCAAAGGAAGAAGATACAAATACGAAAGTGGATGTTAAACTCGAAAGAAATCATAATGGAAATCACGAAAGACGCTATACAGTGAAGGACGAGCCAATAGAAGCGGGAAATGTATATAAGGGATATGTAAGCAACATAACTACCTACGGGGCATTTATAAGATTAAACGACCCAAAATCATTTCAGTCTGGATTATGCCATGTTTCCCAAATCTCGTTTGATGGGAGAACAAGAATTCAAAACCCTTCAGATGTTTTAAAATTGAACCAAGAAATTTTTGTTAAGGTTTTGCTGATTGAAAAACCAACCTCTCAAGTTGGTAGAAGACTTCCTAGAGAAAAAATCAGCTTATCGATGAGAGGTATAGACCAAGCTACGGGATTAGATAGGAGCGAAGAAATCAACCAAAATGCAAAAGAAGAAAGAGAAGGTAGAGTACGAAACACTGACGAACAAAGTAAACAATCAAATAGAGGTGTCAAGAGAAGGTTAACTTCGCCTGAACGCTGGGAAATAAGACAATTAATAGCATCAGGCGCAATGTCTGCCAAAGACTATCCTGAATTATTACAAGATGAAGATCCAAATGCTGCATTTAGAGATGATACGACTAATGATGATAATAATGATGATGATTTAGAAATTGATATAGAGTTGAATCATGATGAACCTGCATTTTTAAAGGGCCAGACACAAAGTTCAGTAGAATTGGCCCCAGTTAAAATTATTAAAAACCCTGAGGGCTCACTTAGTAGAGCTGCAATGAATGGTTCGAGGCTAGCAAAAGACATTAAAGAAGAACGTTTGAAAGAGCAGCGAGAGAAGGAAAAGCAAGCAAGGCAGGAGAAAGCTAAGAGTAAAGATTCACACGATCCTTTAAATAGAGCAAATAATGCTCAAAATACAGAAATTGCAACAACTAATGAAAAGACTCTGAATTTTATATCAGAATGGAAGAAATCACAAATGGATAAAAATATATCGTATGGAAAACGAACCAGCCTTTCAATAAAAGAACAAAGAGAATCATTACCTATATTCCCTATGAGAGCGGATTTAATAAAGGCTGTAAGAGAAAACCAATTCCTTGTAATTGTCGGTGAAACTGGATCGGGTAAAACTACTCAAATTGTACAATATTTGGCTGAAGAAAGCTTAGATAAAGTTGAAGGGGAGCAAAAGATTATTGGATGTACTCAACCTAGAAGAGTGGCCGCTGTTTCAGTTGCAAAAAGAGTCGCAGAAGAATATGGTTGCAAAGTAGGAGAAGATGTAGGATATACAATCAGATTCGAGGATAAAACGAGCAAGGATACAAGAATGAAATATATGACTGATGGGATGCTTCAAAGAGAAGCTTTAAACGATCCTCTCATGAGTAGATATTCTGTCATTATGTTAGATGAAGCTCATGAAAGAACTATTGCAACTGATGTTCTTTTCACATTATTGAAAAAAGCTGTGGCCAATAATCCAAATTTGAAAATTATTATTACTTCTGCAACACTTGATGCAAACAAGTTTTCAAACTATTTCAATAGCTGTCCAATTGTAAGGATTCCGGGAAGAACCTACCCAGTCGATATACTTTACACTAGAGAACCCGAAATGGACTATTTGTCGTCTGCTCTAGACTCAGTTATACAAATACATATATCTGAACCTGAGGGAGATATTTTGGTCTTTTTGACTGGGCAGGAGGAAATTGATACCAGTTGTGAGGCACTTTATGAAAGGATGAAGATTTTAGGAGATACAGTACCAGAACTAATTATTTTACCTGTTTATTCTGCGTTGCCATCTGAAATGCAAAGTAAGATATTTGAAGCAACTCCACCAGGTTCAAGAAAGGTTATTCTTGCTACAAATATTGCAGAAACATCGATCACCATTGATGGTATCTATTATGTTGTAGATCCTGGATTTGTTAAAATTAATGCATATGATTCCAAATTGGGTATGGACTCATTAACAATCTCTCCAATTTCCCAGGCACAAGCAAACCAGAGAAGTGGTAGAGCTGGGAGAACAGGGCCGGGGAAGTGCTATAGACTATACACTGAAAGTGCATTCAAGACTGAAATGTTGCCTAATACAGTTCCAGAAATTCAAAGACAGAATTTATCACATACAATTTTGATGTTGAAAGCAATGGGTATTAATGATCTATTGAATTTCGAGTTCATGGATCCTCCACCGACAAATACAATGATGAATGCTTTACAAGATTTATATACATTATCTGCGTTAGATGATGATGGCTACTTGACAAAATTGGGTAGAAAAATGGCTGAATTTCCTATGGAGCCTGCTTTGGCGAAGACTTTGATTATTTCAGTTGATTTTGGCTGTTCAGACGAAATATTGACTATCGTCGCAATGCTTTCAGTTCAGACAGTATTCTATAGACCTAAAGATAAACAGAAACAAGCAGACCAGAAGAAATATCGTTTCCACCATCAATATGGTGATCATTTAACTCTATTGAACGTTTATCGCTCTTGGAGCTTAAATGGTAACAATAAGCAATGGTGCGTCGAAAACTACATTCAAGATCGAAGTATGAAAAGAGCGCAAGAAGTCAGGAAGCAATTGGTACTAATTATGTCAAAATATCGACACCCTATAATTTCATGTGGTCCTAATATTGACAGGGTCAGAAAGGCACTATGTGCCGGCTTCTTCAAGCATTCTTCAAAGAGGGACCCACAAGAAGGATATAAAACTTTAGTTGAGCAAACTCCTGTTCATTTACACCCATCTTCTGCGTTATTCGGTAAAAGTCCAGATTACGTGATATATCATACTCTATTATTGACTTCGAAGGAGTACATGCACTGTGTAACTGTAATTGATGCGAAATGGTTGTTAGAACTTGCCCCAGGCTTTTTCAAGAAAACCGACGCAGCAAAACTTTCTGAAAAGAGGAAAAATGATAAGATTGTGCCGCTATTTGACAAATTTTCTAAAGACAAAGACTCTTGGAGATTGAGTAGTCAGGCTTCTATAAAAAAGAGAGCTTTAGGTAATAACTAATTTTTGTAATTTCATACATATTTATTGTTTATAATACAGTATATCCTGACGTGCATTGTTTTTTAATTCACATGGAGATCAGTATCAAATGAAAATTCACTTAAAAAAAAAGATAAGTGATAGTTTTCGCATTAAGAAAAAGTACCTGAATTTATATTTGGATCATTTACACATCTTAGAATTTAGTATTGTATGCTTACATCTTATTCTTTTTGATAGCTTATTCCTTGTGATGATGAGAAATGATATTACGGATCCTATAAATGAAAAAGCTAATCCAAATAGCTTATCGTCTAAATTTGCATTTCCGTGGGCTAAATCGGTTAACAGAACTTGCATGTCGGGACCAATACCAGAAGCGTCTAATAATGGCACAAATATCTTGGACTGTTGTCAGCTAGAAACTGATGGACAAGGTAGCTTTGTGGATAATAAAGGTAGAAAGATAGTTCTTAAGGGTATCAACGTGGATGGTGCACTGAAATTTCCATGTACCCCAAACTTACCAAGTTATGCCGGTAATGGAAGCGAGCCTGACAATATATTCTTTGAAGGGGAACAGGTACTGTTTGTTGGAAGACCATTTCCTCTTGAGGAGGCCGAGGTGCACTTTGAAAGAATAAAATCGTGGGGATATAATACAATTAGATATTTAATAACCTGGGAAGCATTGGAACATTTCGGGCCATGCAAATATGATGATGATTTTATTGCATATACCATTGATATGCTTCGTATCATTAATAGGGTTGGGGGGCTTTACGTATTCGTTGAGACACATCAAGATGTCTGGTCAAGATTTAGTGGTGGAAGTGGTGCTCCTATGTGGACTTTACATGCGGCAGGTCTTCAACCACGTAGATTTGCAGTTACAGAGGCAGCAATTCTTCATAATGAAGAGAGATTCCATAGACAAAGAAACCCAGATAATTATGATAGAATGGTTTGGACAACGAATTACAAAAGATTGGCGACATTGGTGATGTTTACGGTATTTTTTTCTGGGGAAATGTTTTTCCCTAATTGTAAGATAAACGGTGAAAATATTCAGCTGTACTTACAAAGACATTATTTTAATTCTATTAAATACTTTTGGAAAGCCGTTACTCTGGCATTGCCAGAAATGCTTGAAAATGGAAGTTTGGTAGGATTTGAGCTGATGAATGAACCAAGCTGTGGTTTATTGGGTTATCAAAATATTGAGGAATTCCCTTGTAACCAGCAACTTCGTGTTGGAACTACGCCAACTGTTTTTCAAGCCATGAAGTTAGGGATGGGTCTTTCTTGTAAGATAGATGTTTATAAAATTGCTATTACGGGTCCCCAAAAGAATGATTTCAAAATAGTAGATCCAATGGGAGAGCGGGCTTGGTTAATGCCTGAAGAATCAAAATTTTATGACGACAAGTACCATTGGAAAAGGGATCCTAATTGGAAAATAGGAGAGTGTCTATTTGCTCAACACGGCATATGGCAATGGGATGAGGATATTGATTTCACCGAGTTAAAGAATTATTCAGAACATGAGAGGTTGAATATTAGTGACAATAAGTGTAAAGTGATAATTCCTGATTATTTCAGCAAACCAAACAAAAATCATAATTTCAGTGATAAGAGCATGCGGGACATCAGTCTAGAATATTTTTGTAATAATAATTTTGTTGACTTTTATATCTCATTTAAAGCTACTATTCGTTCTGTTACACCAGATTGTTTCCTACTTATTGAGCCACCTGTTCTAGAAATTCCTCCAAAGTTAAAAGGTGACCATCGTCATATTATTGATTCAAAAACAGTTTATGCCCCGCATTACTACGACGGTATGTCTCTCTTATTTAAGACTTGGAACGATAAATACAATGTCGATACGCTTGGAATTATGCGTGGTCGTTATTACAATCCAGTGATGGGGCTTGTTATTGGAGAAAGGTCAATTAGAAATTGCATCAAGAAACAATTTTTAGAAATGAAAAGAGAATGTGAAGAACATTTAGGTTCTATACCAATATTAATGTCAGAAACTGGCATGCCGTTTGACATGGATGAGAAACAAGCTTATTGCGGTGGAAAATATCATTCACAAACTTCTGCGTTAGATGCCATCTCCAACGCTCTAGAAGGCCTGAACATGTCACATACTTATTGGTGTTACACAAGTATTAATTGTCATAAGTGGGGAGATCGCTGGAATAATGAGGATTTTTCGTTCTGGTCGCCTGAAGATAGAATCGATTGCTTGAAGCATGATACTAATCTCAGCAATGATTCTGCCCCAAATTCAAAGTCAAATACACCTAATTCGACTAGAAGATCACTGGTTACAGGTAACAATATGTTTTCCTTGAGATTATCTTCTCGAAGACTCAGCGAATCTATGTTGAAATCAAAAATTCGTCGTCAAAGTTTAAAACTTGGTGATACCATTAGTAATAGCTTTACCAAACTTGATCTCAATGGGCAGAACAACAACATCAATAACAATAATAATGGTAATGAAAATATAAAGAGTAATGAAAATAATAATGCTGGAGAAAACGGAGATAGCTCTACAGAATCTGATACCTTCAATAAGGATGATGCTCCAAAGTTTAATAGTAAGTTTTCGTTTGATAACAAAGAGACAGGGACATCAGATATCCAATCTAATCAATCATCTACCCTAATCAGTTCTAGTACTTATAATGTTAAATATAGACATTACAGTAACTGCTACTCCTCACCGGACGGTGTTAGAGCTGTTAGTGCAGTCATTAGACCGTATGCTATTGCTTCAGTAGGTACTATCTTGAACAATGAGTTTCATATGAAAGCTGGTAAATTCATTCTAACCGTTAAAATCAGTAAACAAGATAAACAGAAAAAAAATATCCCTACTGTTATTTTTGTTCCAAAATGGCACTATCCATATCTAAATTACGGCGATATAGAATTAACTTCAGGATATGTGAAGTACAATTCGCACTTGCAATATTTAGAATGGTTCCATGAAGACTTGACTTCCGAAAGCACTACAAAAAATGCACGCAACACTGAAGAAACTATAGTCATTAAGAATTACAGCGGTAGATTGGAAGTCCCTCCACCAAGCGGAAATTTAGGTCAGACTGGTTGCCCGGTCACATAAAAGTTGCATCTGATCTTTCAATTCAACTTTCATTAGATTACAAATTCACGAATTCATTTATATATTAACTAAAGTGTACACATCATATATTCTAACAAGTTTGCATGCTTCATTTTATCATCGATCGGTCAGTGAAATGATCAACAAGACATAAAATTCATAAATATTTGTAAATCTTCATACTAGAATTATATTGATCATCTCTCAAAATTCTAAAGGATCACTCTCTCTTTCCCTTTTATTATTCGCAACTTTCAATTCGTCTTTCAATAAGTCATTAACAAATTTTGCAAAATAGTCGACATAAGGTTTCATACTTGTTTTCTCGAAATCTAAGACTCTCCTATCATCAGATTCAGTTTCCGAATCACCTTGTTGGCTTGAATCTCCCTTAATTCTTTTAGTCTCCCAAATTTCTAATTCTGTTTGTAACAAGCTCAAGTTTGGTGCATTCATTGGATTAAAGCCATATGAATCATCGTCTTTATCGTCAGATAAATTTTTTAAAGGATTGAAAGGGACACAAACATTTCCAGTTCCAGGATGGATACAGAAAGGCGACTTTAACAAATGGATTAACTGTTTCGAAACCTCAATATCTAATCTTGGATACATATAATATACTATAATATCCTTTTTAGCTTCATTTAATTGATTTACTTGGTTTTGATGCTTTAAAGTTTTTTTAGCGATGGTATTAATATCTTCCCATTTCGATTTTGACGTAGATAGAGTACGCTGTTCTTTCCATTTTTGGCGTAATTCTTCTTGTAAAGAAATATCAGGCATAAAAGCTAGTAATTCTTCGACTTTCTCCCATGCCTTGGAATCACTCAGTGAATCTGCACTAGTGAACCATGGGTCCTGTTCTTCTAGTATTATATTGACGAACTCTTGCTTTAAAATATTAAATGATCTCTCGACATGTGGATGAAAAGGTCTTTTCAAGTTTAACAGCTTCTTCCCTATTTTGGATTGCTTACTGCCTAAAACATCCAAGTATTCAACAATTGATTTACGAGTAATTTCGTCCAATGTACGTGCATTGTTATCACTGACCCAGCAATGGGCACCTCTTCTACCAGAGAAAACCCAAATTAGGTGCTTGAAGCCAAAATCTTCTCTCAATGCTTGGTCAATAATCTTTGATGCTACTTGTATGAATTTCCAACACTTTTTGCAAATATCGGTTCCCGAACAACATGTTCTGATATCATCGTAATCCGTTAAATCAATATCAAATACCAACTCTTTATTTAAAGGCTTTAACGCCAGCTTTGGCAAATTCTTACGCTCTCTTGGATTAACAGAATATACAGCTCCAACTTCGAAACGAGTAGGGTTGGCCTTGACAACAGATTTTTTGAATTCGTCAAGTGTCATGTAGGAGTTGTACCGTTGATATGCTCCAGATCTGAATTCGTATGCAAATTCTCTCATAGTGAAGTCTTTGGTCGGCTTAGGCGAATGATTTAACCATTGGAAAACGTACCTGAAGGGTAATAATCTTTCATAGTAAAATGCCATATCTGATGATGATGGCTTCTTAGATCGGTTGTGTGTGACTTCTGTACCCTCATTTGTAGCTATTTCTTCCTCACTCGAAAATGTCCTCAAAACAGGGTCTGAACCCACCGGCATTACGTCCTCTACTGGCATCTTACCCTTCTCTATAACAACAATTATCTGTAGTATTTACGTCTAGAGTATATGATTTAAACATTTTAAGCGCGTAAAATTTACGCGTGAGATATATCTGTCACGTGCTTATGATTTATTCAGTTTATTCAATATTACTATACAAATACACTATATAAAATGACCATGTACTTCACTAACTTACTGTTGGGTTACAAAGACCAAGGCGGCACCTTCATCACCAGCAGTTATTAATTTATTACCGTTTTCTAAAACAGCGAAATCTAAAACACCCATATTATGACCGACACCAACAAATATTTCCTCAGCCGTTCTAGCATCCCACTTATATATTTTCCCATTCATCGAAGAACCAATTAAGTACGGGGTTCCCTCAACGAATTCCAATTTGGTTATGGTATCGTCTATTTTGACAGATTTACGTAATCTCCATTGTAAGGTATCGAACAATAATAAATCACCCGAGACTAAACCAACAGCCAACAAATTGATCAGGGGTGCGGAACACCAGGATAATGCTTCAATAGACAACTCAGCTTCATCTTCAGCGTTTTCGAGGGTTCTGATAGTATGAACAATCTTACCTGAGTCGTTATTTATTATAGCCAATTGGCCATCACGTCCACCAAGGGCAATAACATTCTTGTTGGCTTTGAGAGAGACCCAAGGGCTTTCAACACCTTTGAAGTCGTCATATGGTTGCAATTTGTAGTTCACAGCACCAGTGAAACAATTCCAGTTCACCACGGTACCGTCTTCAGAAACAGAGACCAAAGTTAATTCGTCTTCTCCCTTGTCGGTGTTGACAAATATACCACTGTTACATTCCAACGAGTGCGAGAAACCTGACATTAATTGCACAAGCGAGTTACTGGATTCATCAATCTGGTAACACCACACAGATCCATCGTTAGCTCCGAATGCAAAATAAGGTAAACTTGGATGGACGGTAATCCACAAGACTTCCTCGACTTCTTCCAAATCAGCAAACTTGGTCCATTTTTGGCCACTTTTGGTTGACTTGTGTACTTGAATAAAACCATTCATATCACCAGTGACAACGTATTTCCCATCGTGGGTAAAACCCCCACTGATGACCGATTCCTTGTGACCTTGCAATTCACCAACAAAGCGTGGTGGTTGTGTGTGTGTCGTCCACATAAATGCTGTATTGTCTCCGCCTCCGGTGACAACCATTGGCAAGGTGGGATGCTTGAAAATGGTGAAAATCGAGTCCTTGTGTTGGTCAAAATATGCCCACGAATTGTTTGACATATCTATTTCCAATGTTTCAGTATCGTCGTCTCCGTCAACATCCATATCAGCATCTTCGTCTTCATCTGATGCCGGTACGTTTACATCATCTTCCGGAACTTCTTCTTCAACCTCGTTCATGTTTAAATATTCTTCATCTTCTTCAACCTGATGTTGGTCTGTTTGTTCTGCGTATTCATCCGTCATTATTGCTAATTCTTCTAAATGGAAATTTCTAAAACTAATGTGTGCAAGAAGTGAAATTACCCAATTGTCTTAACCAATTTCTTATAAGTAATAGAGGTAACGGCAAAAGAATAGTATTAATAATCCTTAGTGCATACCGATGAGTTCTGAAAAATTTCAGAATATAATATTATATACACACCATATCAGAAACTTCTGCCACAACACCTTTTTCATGTTCATGAGAACAGGCTGAACATAAAGCTGTAAGGTTTTTAAAGGTTTCAATCGATTGGGACCTATATAATCTAATAAAGCTTTTATTTATTTGGTATTAACACTGCGTGTTTAATACTGTTACAATTTTATCTTCGGACGTAATTATTAAAAAAGCTGTACGTGGATGCAATAATATACACATTTATTACAAGCAAACCATTTATATAAGTACACATATAATAGGACACTAATATGTTGGACTGGGCATCTACATTTCCGGGATATACACAATTATTAACCACAGCCAAAAAAGTATTCGGAAGGGTCATCCAAACGGGACCTACCCCGAGGCACGTAGGAATGATTATGGATGGGAATAGAAGGTACGCCAAAACCCACAAGATTGAGCTTAAAGAAGGCCATAATATGGGATTTGAGAGTATGGCCAATATTTTGGAATTATTGTACGAGTCTGGAGTTGAATGTGCTACGGTATATGCGTTTTCGATTGAGAACTTCAAACGACTGAGTTACGAGGTCAATTGGTTAATGGATCTCGCTAAGCTGAAGTTCAAACAAATAAGTCAGAATGGTGAGCTATGCGAGCAATACGGAATCAAAATAAAGATCTTGGGGAGCACTGAGCTATTGCCACCGGATGTATATACCATCTTGAAGGAAACCGAAGAAATAACTAAAGATAACACAAGAGCAGTGTTGAATATTTGCTTTCCATATACGTCGAGAGATGAAATTACCAGCACCATCAAAAATATTGTTAATGAGTCAGTGCAAAACAACGACTTTGTGGTTGACGAAAATACTGTTGACAGGTTTTTATACACTTCAAATTCTCCTCCGTTAGACATTTTACTTCGTACTTCGGGTACCTTTAGACTCTCAGACTTCCTATTATGGCAATGCGTATCCTCATCCTGCTCGATTGTTTTCGTCGACAAGTTATGGCCCGAGTTTGGACCTTGGGATATGTGTAAGGTTTTGATCAATTGGAGTTTCAACACATACTGGTACGGTAATGGAAGTGGTTATTCTACGTCAAATAAGAACGTGCGTAAAAACACCTATCAACTTCAACCGGACATTGAAAAAGGCACACTTATTCCAATCACAAACTCAAAAGGTGCAAGTGGGTTTGAGAGATACACCTCTGAATTTGAAGACGATGATGACGAAAATAGTGATGTCTATCAGAGTGATATTGAAGACAACAATTTTGTGAATGAGTCTGATACTGCTACATCAGAAAACGAACCAGACTGGAAAAAATCCAATTAAATTTAATTTACATATCTTTTATACGAATAATTATTAATGCATTTAAAAATTAAGTTGGATGAATATGAATTGCCTATTGCCTAGTCAATTCTCGTTCATATCTATGTATTACCATCTTGTCAATAATCTTTCTTGCTATCTAGTATAGTCTAATTTGTAGTAAATCACGTGGGGCCAATATTGACTCATTAACTGATGCATGTCGAGTAGCCATTCTTGATAAAGAATTTTCAGTCTAAAGACATATTCAAGTCATTAAAACCACCAGTTAAGGTATATATATATTATGGATTTAGTGAATCACCTTCCAGACCGTTTATTGTTTGCTGTTCCTAAAAGTATGTTGTTTTAAAATACAAAATAATTTTTTATTGGCATGATAGACACGCAATGAGTACTAACAAAATTCAGAGGGACGTTTATATGAAAAATGTTGTAGCTTGTTGAAAGGGGTTGATATTCAGTTCAGAAGATCCAATAGATTGGATATTGCTATTTCCACCAACTTACCAATTGCATTAATTTTCTTGCCTGCAGCGGATATTCCAATTTTTGTCGGTGAAGGTAACTGTGATTTAGGTATTACTGGATTGGATCAAATTAAAGAGGCCGATATGTTCAACTCCGTTGAAGATTTGTTGGATTTACAATTTGGATCTTGTAAATTACAAATTCAAGTCCCAGCTGAAGGTGAAATTACTAAACCTGAACAATTGGTTGGTAAGAAGATTGTTAGTTCATTCACCAAGTTGAGTGTTGATTACTTTAAAACGTTAGAGAACGTTGAAGATGAAACTAAATTATCTACGAGTATCAGGTATGTCGGTGGTTCAGTTGAGGCTTCTTGCGCCTTGGGAGTCGCGGACGCTATTGTTGATTTAGTTGAAAGTGGTGAAACTATGAAGGCTGCCGGCTTAACAGCAATTGAAACTATTTTGCAAACTTCTGCCCATTTGATCTCTTCTAAGAAACCAAAATTTCCGGAATTGGTTGAAAGAATCCACCAAAGATTCGAAGGTCTTATGGCTGCACAAAAATATGTTCTATGTAACTACAATGCTCCAAGATCAATTTTGAGTGCCGTTTTACAAATCACTCCTGGTAGAAGATCCGCAACTATTTCAGCCTTGGAAAAAAAGAGTGACGAAAATGAAGAATGGGTGGCCGTTTCTTCTATGGTCGAAAAGAAGAAGATAAGTGATATTATGGATGATTTGAAAAAGGCCGGTGCTTCGGATATTTTAGTGTTTGATATCGGTAACTGTAGAGTTTAGTTTTATAAAAAATGGAATAGTACGTATAATTTATAGAAATCTACGATATAATAATGAATCTAAAACAGCCTATTTAATGGATAATTTGTCTACCGCCAAAAAGACTGCCCCACTTTTAGGCGTAGACTTTAAATCGTTGTATACTTCATTATCGAAAAATTCCTTAAGTTCCTTCAGGATTATCTCTCCAGCATAAATGTAGTCATCTATGTCATTATATAATTGACATGAAAATCTAGCGTATGCTTTGCCATTGTTAACGCTAAAAGGGACGAAAGTATTATGCTTAAAACAAATACGTTCCTCGAGATAAAGCAAATATCGTTTCAAATCACTTCTATCAAAGTCTTTTGTAGCATATTGCTCTATAGGGATTTCTATGTTGACCATTGCCGTAATTGCTGAACCGTCTTCATTATCTAAGTAAGTAGTACCAGGCCAAATCTTTTTAGTAAATAGTTCAACAACCTCGTGGCTTAAACCTTCACAGTATTTTCGAATTACAGATTCACCCCCACATATATCCTTCCTAAACAGAATAGCTTCTCCAATAATAGGAATATTCGGTTTATTTTTTGTTCCAGTATAGTGGAATGTATTGATGAATCTCATTTTATTCAATTCTTCAGTTTCTAAGGGTTCATTATCATCTAAATAGGAGAAAGAAATAGGCATTGTATGAATCTTTCTCTGATGCTTTGGATCAACATAAAGAACTGCACATCCCCTTTCAACATAAAGCCACTTATGCAAGGTCGTGACAAGAAAGTCAGGCTTTAAATCTTTTAACGACAATTCGACAAGACCAATACCGTGAGCACCATCAACAAGAGATAATACACCATATTCTCTACACAATTCCGTGATTTTCTCGAAGGGAAATCTAATGGCAGGTTGAGATGATACTATATCGAATAAACATAATTTCGGTGAGTTCTTTTCGAATTCATCTCTAAATTTGTCTAAAATTTCAGCATTGGTTAAAGGAAAATTAAGTTCTATTAAGATAACTTCAATTCCAATCCTATTCTCCAAAAACTTAACAGTATTAGCACATGCCCTGTAAGTTGTTGACGAAATTACAAATTTGTCGCCTTTAACAAATGGATAAGATCTCAAAATTGTATCAATTGCCGTACTGGAATTCTCCAAAATAGCCAAATTATGGTAGTCACAATTTAATAAGAGTTCGTCGGCCACCAATTTTAAGGCCTTAACATAATCGTCTCTGTTCTCGTATCTTATCGCTTTTTCAGGAAATAAGCTTTGCTTTTCAATATTCTTTAAATAGGAATTTAAAATCAAGTCCGGGGTTAAGCCGAACGATCCATGATTAACATTAACAACATTAGGGTCTAATTTTGCGAAGTACTTCTGTCTAAATTGCTTTCCAAATGGAACTTTGGGTTCTGTCATTCTTGGTTCTGTAATAGTACTAATAGCAATAATAGATATGGGAATGGTAGCAATTCTTGGAAATATATACTAATGGGTGAGTCATGTACCAATCTCACTGCTCAGAGAAAGAATTTCTGATCTCTGAGAACTATTAATTAGTCACTTTTGAGAACTGCCGTGTATAAATGAGTTAGAAGTTTTAACCTTTTATACATATCTGTTCTCTTGTGCATATATATCTTGATACAGCTATTTGACGGTGTCAATGATCCAATTTTATTCAGCATATTGTTAGGACTTCAAACAGGAAAACTGCTTGACAAAATTTTGCAGCTACCTAATCCTCACGATAAATGACATCAGGTACAAATTTCATTACTAGTTTACCAATTTCTATATTGAATACATCTCTTATAAATAGGCTTGGCCGAAATGCGTAACATCTATTCAAAAAATTGAAACCCATTAGTCACAATCCCATCTTGGTATGCAAATATGTGTAGAAATTTAATTTTAGAACAGTTTTTCAATTGAGATAACTTTCATCATCTATATACTTCAGTTAATCATATCAATAAGTATCTGTCTCTGCCAACTTCCATCATTCATTATTGCTAACTAATGCTATCTGAAAGCCTTAGCTGGAACAGAGGCATATAAATTGGTACTCGCACTACTATGTGTTCTTGCCACCAGAAGTAAATCTCGATATAAGTTCAAGGAATAATAGGTTACCTTTATTAAGAAAGTCAAATAAGCATGTCGAGAGAAGATCCATTGAAGGCTGAAAAGGATTTTTCAGCTACCTTAGATGAGCAATTTCCAATTATTGAAAAATTAACTGATTATAAGGCTGCTGTAGATAAATATTTAGTTTTAGAAAAGCAGACGAGACAATCATCAGATTTATCATCATCCAAGAGAGTTTTAACCAAAATTGTTGAAACATTGACTGATAATAATGATTGGGAATATTTGAATGATTTGATAACTTTGTTATCCAAAAAACATGGACAATTGAAATCCTCTATTCAGACATTGATCCAAAGCGTTATTGACAGATTAGATTCGTTAGATGAAAACAACAAGAAGCAATTGGAAATGAAAATGAAAATTATTGAAACTATAAGAACTGTTACTGATAAGAAGATTTTTGTTGAGGTTGAAAGAGCAGTTGTTTCTAAAATGTTATCTGAGATTTACTTGGATAAACTCGATGATTTAGATAAGGCTATTGAAATCTTATGTGATTTACAAGTTGAGACATATTCATTAATGGCATTTGATACAAAAATTGAGTATATTTTAGATCAAGTAAAACTAAACTTGCAGAAGAAGGATTATAATCAAGCTAAGATTTTGAGTCGTAAGATTTTGCTTAAGACTTTGAAGAATTTCGAAAAAGCTGAATTATACAAGACGACATATTTAAAATACCTTATTGAGATAAGTGTTTTTGAAAAGGACTATATTTCAATTGTGAAGAATTTGTTGTTATTGATTGAAATCCCTCTCGTTGAAGAAAACAAATCAGAATTCCATGAGTATTTGGTTTCAATCATCTATTACATTATATTATCTCCATTCGATAACTATCAACTGGACTTGATCAACAAAATTAAAACGAATCCAATTTTCAGCAAAAATGTGGATGCTAAAATTTTTAAATTATTAGAAATTTTCACTACCAACGAATTAATTCACTGGTCTAATATCGAATCATTATACAGAAATGACTATTTCAACAAATCAGCTATTTTCCAAGGAAATGAAGCCAATTATGAAAATTTGCAAAAGAGATGTGTTGAACATAACTTAAGAGTCATAAACAAATATTACCAGTACATTAAATTAGATAGATTATCATATTTGTTGCAATTAACTAACCAACAACTGGAAACATACGTTTCTGAACTTGTTAACAAAGGAATGATTTTTGCTAAGATCAATAGACCACAAGGTATAATCAAATTTGAAAAACAAAATAATAATAGTGAAAATATTAATGACTTGTTAAATGACTGGTGCTACGATGTGGATAAATTGTTAGAGGAGATTGATAGTATTGGCCATTTGATTAATAAAGAAGAAATGATGTACGGCATCAAGCAACGTGCTTAAATAGGTAGCCCTTTATAAAATAAATGATGAAGTAATTAATTCAACGTAAAAATCTTGTTGTCTTGGATTCTTAGCGAGAATGAGTGCTACATTAAGATGAAGAAATATTTTGTAATTAGTACTACATGAGTATAACTAGATATATTTACGTAGAATACTAAAACAATATTTCTATAATCAATGGTGCATAAAACCATCAATATTCATTGCATCAGATGAGGAATCCAACCAATGCAACAAGCACGTTCAAATATGTGTAGTTTAAAGTGTTAGCCCCTGATTCTCTTGAAGAAGAGCTTGAAGATCCAGATCCAGATCCAGATCCCGAGGATGATGAACCAGACGAAGACCTTGTAGATGATGATGAACCAGTCTTCTTACCGTTCTTATAATCGTCAGAATCATCGACATCGTTGTCACCGTCAACACAAGCCCATTGAGTAGAGGCATCAAAACCGTTACCTTCAGGATCAACAATAGCATTAACATACTTTAATGCACCCTTTGGTGTGCTTGGAAGCTTGCTGGTAGCATTCCAGTTATCGTTAATTGCTGGACATTTCGAATGGTCTAAGTCAGATTGATACTTACCATCACCCTTTGGATTACTGGTCTTTTCAAATTCAGACTTTAAGTTATCGAAATCATCGTTAGTTGTAATAGTGGAATTGTCATCAGAAATTTTGACTAATCCGTAGTTGGATTCTTCTTCAGAATATTCGTATACTAAACCACCAGAGAAAACCTTAGTCATCTGTTCTGAGTAAAGAGCTTCAACTTCAGTGAATGGTCTTGGGGTGATTTTATTACAACCGTATTCTGATAAGAATAATGGGATCGAGTAGTTGGAATATTCTTCTACCTTCTTGTCGTAACCACTTCCGGTATAAGATGACTTCCCACACCAAGAGTAATCGTTGAAACCAAACATATCAACTCTAGCCATTTCGTCATCTCCACAGTTGAAGAAATGTGCAGTTTCCAATCTGTTTTCTTCAACATCGGCTGCTGAGTAGCCCACGGGGATAGAGCGCAACTTCTTGTTCTTGATGAAAGTCTTGATGTCTCTGACAACAGCCTTCACATATGTGGCTGAACTGGTGGACTTGTCATCATTAATAACCTCGTTACCAGCAAAGAATCCCAAAACATTGTCGTATTCAGCCAAGTGGTTAACACTGGCCAAAACTTCGTTCAAGTACATTGTGTTGTACGAACATTCAGCATCGTCTCTGGCAATAGAAGCATAAGGAATATTAACATCAATAATCACGTAGATCCCTGCATCTGCTAATGCTGACATACAATCATCGTGGTCTGCTGTATTATCAATTGAGTAAACTCTAAGAGTGTTGATTCCCAAATCCTTGAAATACTTGATGTCTCTTTCACAAGTTTCTTTGTCAGCTAACGGATCAAATAAATTCGACTGTCCGCCGGGTTGGTAGTCAAGCCCTCTAATATAGAATCTCTCGTCTGACCCTTTTACAAAAAATGCGTTACCCTTGACTTCGATCGGCTCGATCGCAAGCCCCAACGTGATCATCCCTAATAAAAAAACTAAGTATTTCAACATCCTTGTATCCTGTGCTTCGTATATTTCTTGGTGGATATGGCTTAAATTAATGGCTTATTAATCTAATAAATTTCTTATAGAAAGCGAGTGAATTTCCAATATTTTATATTAGCAAAAGAGTTTTTGTCAACAAAAATTTGGCTTACTTTATAGCTATATATAATTGTTTATAAAAAGATAAATATATATAAACATCCAAATATCCAAAACATTCACCGTATTGTCTGGGCACAAAATTTCACATTTATGGTCGTGCATATGGAATGTTTACGTCTACATACAATGCTGCAGCAATTGTTCCAGAAGCTGCCTAATTGAGCAGGATGTGCGACAATAGAAACCTAGACCTAGGCATATATGACTGGTAATACGAGTGATAAAGGGGAGGAAGAAGGAATGAAGGCGAGTCTGATGGACAAAAGATAGATAATGAGTAAAAGATGTAAGAACTGGAAAGATGTAAGAAGTGGAAGGTGGGAATAAGAAATGTAAAATTAGCGCGCAGAGGGTACTATACAAACGTGGGATCTATAGCCCCGGAATCTATTATTGTTATTTTAATATGCGCAACAATTGGGTGAAGAGCTTCGATGGATACGAAACAACGTAAATTAGAGGTTTCGAGAGAAAAGAAGTAGGCGGATACGATGGAGACGAGGCTGTACGGGTTAATCTAGTGTGAGAGGTGGGACGATTCGCACGAGCATTTCTTGGTAAACAGCCTGGGCGTGCCAAGAGCCCAATTAACGTGTCTGTTCTTGGACAGGGGAAGACGCGAGACAGTAGAGGGTGGGCGTGAGTGAGTGAGTATTAAGTAGAGGCAAAGTAACGGCGATCAGCGGAATTGCAGCGTAGTAGGTAAGGCTTTAAGGGTAGGGAAACGTTTGGGTAGGGTGTGGGAGTGCAACGATGCGATAACATGGATACGTGATGTGGCAACGTCTGGGAGTGTAGGAAGGACGAAGTGTGGGAAGTGAGAAGGGAAGGGTTGCAATGTAGAGTGGGACAAATAGGCGATAGGAGAATAGGCTGCGAAAGAGACGTGGTTTGAGGTATTTGGGCGATAGCTAAATGATTTTGTTGGACTGGTGTGACGGTTTAAGGGTGTGTCTCATAGAACACTCCTATACTTTGTTACGGATGTTGTCTCATGTGGAGCTCTTTATAAGGTTGTGTCCTATGATTGTTCCATAACTTTCTACTATAGAACTGTTGCTTCACTTTCTACTATGGAATCTCCTATGAAACTATCTCCTATGAAACTATCTCCTATGAAACTATCTCCTATGAAACTATCTCCTATGAAACTATCTCCTATGAAACTATCTCCTATGAAACTATCTCCTATGGAATTATCTCCTATGGAATTATCTCCTATGCAACCATCTCCATGCAACTATGTACTGTTCGACGGAACTGCCTCCTATTGCTTTGACATCATTTACTGGTATTAACCGTAATTACTGCTATATATATAGAATTGTTGTTGGAAAATTTTGACATTCGAACTGCTTAATACTTGTTTCTTCGGTATGAGAATGACCGGCTCTGCATGCTGCTTCGACCTAAGGTATCACTTGGAATACTATTTACAATCAATGTACACGCAGACCTCATCTACAAAAAATCCAACTCTCTTGACTACTCCATACTCGTCCTCTACGTTGCAATTTCGTACCCAACCACCACCATCCCTTCACCCTCCCTTATTGTCTCCTCCTGCTTTGCATACTCATTCTACCCTATACCCACACCTTTACAGCCACCTCTACATTCACACTACACACAAAATTCACACTACACAAAATTCACTTTAAATTCACCACTGTGTTAGACCCCAACACCATCCATTTCATCCGCCAACTCTCTATATCCCACTGACCCGTCCATATCCATGCCATATACATGTCATATCCATGGCCCATACTAAAATCAATGCGACGTGCCCTAACCAGGCCCTCTAAATAATTCACAATTTTTCATTGGCTGATTGGCAATACGCACTAACAAAGGTTAACATTCAGGTGAAAAAACGTAAAAATATTCTATCTAAAGTAATAGTAATAGGAAAACCATTAATTACTTAACTGTTGCATTATAATAACGATGATTCGTGGATCAGCCCTCCGTACCAGCGCTAAAAACTTGACAGCTCGTCGTTTTATCTCGAGTGCCAATTCTCAAACTAAATATGCTACATTATCCAATGGAGTAACTGTCGCTACTGAAAACAACCCACACGCCGAATCCGCTACTGTTGGATTGTGGTTCGGTGCTGGTTCGAGATCAGAACACCCATACAGTAATGGTATTTCTGCTTTAACTGCTAATACGTTGTCCAACAACGTTCAAAATGGTGTATTATTTACCAGTGAAAACACCAAGGAAACGAACGGGATTATTGCTCAATCTACCAACGAAAACGTCAAGGAAGCCGCGAATGCTATTGCAAACATTGTGAAGAACTCTACTGCTACTTTAGAACTGAACGAATTCGCTAAAGCTAAGGCCTCATTAATTGCGCAAGCCAACAAACTCGAATCTATCCCATCCAAGATGGTTTTGGAACACTTGAATGCGTCTGCATACCAAGGTTTCTCGTTAGCTTTACCAACCTTAGGTACTGCTGAATCGGTCCAAGATTTGGAAGTGCAAGATTCCGTTCGTTTGCTCGAAAGACACCTCGTCGGTTCTAACACCGTCATCGCTGCCTCGGGTAACATCAACCACGACGAATTAGTCGACACTCTTGAAAGCTCTTTATCCATCCCACAAGGTTTAAAGCCAGCTACCAAGCCAGCCACTTTCTTGGGTTCTGAAATTAGAATGAGAGATGACACCTTGCCAAAGGCTTACGTTTCTATCGCCGCTCAAGGTGAAGGTATTACCTCCCCAGCTTACTACGTTGCCAAGGTTGCCTCTGCTATCTTTGGTAACTTTGACCACAACTCTGTTAATGCTAAATTTACCAGTGCTAAATTAGCTTCCATCGTTCAAGAATATCACATCGTTGACAAATACACCCACTTCTCCACCTCTTACTCGGACACTGGTTTATGGGGTTTCAATGCTGAAATTTCTAACGTTGGTAGTGTTGATGAATTTGTTCACTTCACATTAAAGGAATGGAACAGATTATCCATCTCTATCTCCGATGCTGAAGTTGCTCGTGGTAAGAACGCTGTTAAGACCGCTTTATTGGCCGAATTAAACTCCACCAAGGCTATTGCTTCTGATATTGCCAACAAGGTCTTATTGACTGGTTACAGAAACTCTCTCCAAGAAGCTTTAGAAAGAATCGATTCTATTACTACTAAGGACATTAAGTCCTGGGCTCAAGTCGCCTTGTGGGATCAAGATATCGTTATTTCTGGTACTGGTCAAATCGAAGATTTATTTGACTACAACCGTTCTAGAAATGACATGGCTATGATGAGATGGTAAGCAATTTAATTCCCAAATTCTCTGATCGCATTTATACATAAGATAAAATAAAAGCTTATTATTTTTAATCAATTTATTGTTTTGAAAAGAAAGACCCTTGTTTATATAATGAATTGTTGTTAGAGACGTAATGAAACAATTTGAATGAATATCATAATTCATTGCTCATTTGTTTATCTATCGTCATTATTCCTATTAATTCTTCTCAAGTTATTTTTTTTACCCTATTACTCTGTGTTTTCTTCTTACAGCATTTTATATATTTAGTATAAAATATATTTATTCTTTAGATTGACGATAACATAAATAATAATATGCACAAAAGTTTATTAACAGTACTTAAATAGAATATTCTTCTTAGATTATGCCACTCTTCATCAAATTCTGTTGAACGATTAGATCTGTCACCGCAGATAAAACAAACTTCATTGATTTTGAATCTGTAGCACAAGTCCTATGAACATAAATGGGTTTTTTTGTAGCATTCAAATTTAAGAAAATCTTTTCGAAAAACTTAACCGCTTCATCCAAATCAGTTGCTTTTCCAGTATAATCAGGGAAATATTTCCTCAACGGAGATTTTGAAAGCTTTGATTCAAAGAGATCAATTTTGTTCAAAAATAATATAAATGGAGTATTAAGGAACCATTTAGAATTGCACAACGAATCAAACAAAATGATCGACTCGTGCATTCTGTTAACTTTCTCGTCTTCAAATAGCATTTGGTCATACTCCGAAATCGCTAATACAAATAGTATTGCCGTTATATTATCAAAGCAGTGTATCCATTTCTTACGCTCCAGGCGTTGACCACCAGCATCCAAAACTTTGAACTTAAATGAATTGATGTTGAAGTTAGTTTCGGTGATGCCAGTAGTTTTGATTCTTCCCTTTAAAATATCCATGTCGTTGCATAAATAATTAGGATCAGCAAATTTATGGATACATTCGAAGTAGTACACAGCACTCGACTCTAATTGGAATTCATTCGACCTATCGAAACAATTTTGAATTCCTGAATCCAACTCCCATAACTTGCTAATTGCATCAGCAATTTTTCTTCTCGAATTCATCAACGAATTATCGTGGCCCTTGTTCCCGTGTATCGATATTTCCGACAAACCATTGTTGAATTGTTCTACCCCATTGGAATCTTTTCTTCTTGGGGATTCGATTGTTTCGTCATCCCAGAACGACAGACTCGCTACACCAGTACTACTTAATTTTCGTTTGTTCTTATTCCCTTCACTGTATTTTAGCACGTAATCATTTAAAAAATTAGTACCTCCTGCAACACCAGTATCGATTTGGTCCAATGCATTTGCCCTCAAAATTATCTGCTTGTATGGTATCAATGGACTATTGTCCTGGTCACACTCCAATCGAATCCCTAACTTCCGTGCATGAATAATCAATATCTTCATCGATTGGATCACATCTACCCATATAACCTGTGAATATTGCATTCTTTCCTGCTGTGTAAATCCTCCTTTGTGCAATAACTTCATTTGTTTCAAAACCGTAGATTTTCCACTTTCTCCAGCTCCTAATAGTAGCAATTTGACCTGGTTCTTCTCGTTTTGCTTGCTGGTTCGTAATCTTTGTTCTATAGCATCATTGATTTTCTTATCTTGAATAAATGGATCGTTTTCGTCCATTTCTGGGACGCTGGCAGCACAACCCATTTCCTTGGTTTTTTCGTATGATTTCCGAATATATTTCTATCTGAATGACTTAATTGCTACTTATATACCCTTAAACTCTAGAATGTTTTAGGGTACTAAATGTGTATGTTTTAGATTTTGTCCCTTACGCCGCATGCTAATCAACGCAATTTCTTTTTTTTTTGCAATTATCGATGATCTATAGAATTATAGAGTTAAACAAAATCCTATATAATACAACAGTATAATAAGGACGGCTAATAGTATACTCTGTTTTAAAAAGCCATGTATGTTCCATTTTTTAATAAAGTTCGAAATTTTAAATTTCAAATTGTCCTTAAAAGAATAGCCTTCGGAAGTTGCGAGAGAAGTTGAGGTGTATTTTGGAATAGAAACGGAATAAGAAGCACCCTCCTCCTGTTCTTTTAAGAAGTTGGATATCTTCGTAGCATTCGTAGACGGTCCAGATTGCATGGGCAAAACGGAGTAGTTGTAGCGAGAAGACCTATGCTTGATGTTCCACCAGAGGATCAAAAATCCTGATAATACCGCAAGAGCAACGTAAGTTACTATATCTGTGTAGGGTGACGGCAAATAGCATAGTTTAGTGTCATAACTAAACTCGGTAGAAAATTCGTTTTCCGGGTCTCCATTGACAAACGATAAAAGTTGCACACCAGGGTATTGAATTCCCATGGCCATACTGATAGATTTGACAGTGATCTCTCTGGTGACAGGGTCATTTGCGACTTCTGTGTGATTTATGTCACAGTAATCGTGATCGTCGCCAGAAAATATGATATTTGGTTTTATTCTTTTCAAAATTTCCAGTGATATATCAGGTTCCAAAGCCAGCTTATATTGATAACCACCACCCAAATGGAAGACCGGATTTTCTCTTAATGGCCCACATTTATTAACTTTGACATCTCGGTGCAACGGAACGTGTGTTAGTAACACTCTTGGCTTATCCTTCTTGCTATCGGCATCGCCGAAATTCTCGTCTAAAAATTGCCTTGAATCATGATGTATGTTATTTACAGATGACGAAAGTGATATCGAATCAAGTGTTACGAAGTCAACATCATTGATATTGACTATTGCGTTGGGGTTGCCGAATGTTTCCATAAACCTCGCCTTGGCCTTTACTTTGACCCCATCTGCCCATCCTATGTCGTGGTTCCCTGCCACATTGACAAAAAAGTTTTCATTAATCGTATACTCATCTTTACGGAAGATATTGTTAAATCTATCCAATTGGTTATAGAAGTATTCATCTGTTGAGGACCTACCGTCATCCAAGTAGTCACCCAAGAAAAACACGTAATCAGGTTTAAGGTTATTCATGATCGAATTATAATTTTTATGGATATAAACATCAACTGTATGCTGCGACAATTTTAACAAGAATTCATTTCTCTTGGGATATGTATGTCTATCTATAAGTTGTGGGTCTGCAATAAATAATACGTTAGTCCTGCCGCTATCATGTTGCTCAAGTAATTCAGGCCAGAGACAAGAGTTTGCCGACTTGTACGGAACATAACGCTCATGGTATATAAAAGTTAAAAGCCATAATAGAAGTAGCAGTACTGTTAGGTTATGTGTACCTCTGAATCTTGGTATAACTAGACGACTCATTTTGGTAGATACCGTCTTAGAACAAAATATAGTTGGGGAATTCGATTTTTTATCTGTCAGAATAATTTAAACGAGGCTCCGGAAAATTTCAGCATATAATAAGAATGCATTGATCCATAAGCACAACAATGATTGATAATAATGTTCTTATAGCTATAATTGTAGTCTTGGGTATCAATTATCTATATGGTTGGTATATTGATTCTACCAAAGATGTCAGCGAGGTTTACTTAAATGAACAATCTGTTATAGATGCTACGAGAAAATCAGATGAATCGGCCATTTACAAGTCGAATAAATTGGATTATTCACATGGATTGAGAATCGGATTAGATATAAGATATAACCATTATAAGTTGAGAAACGGAAACCTATGTGACGTGTGGGAGGTATTAATAAATTCTACTTTGAGAGAGCCTTCTAAGAAAATCGTAATCCATAATGAGACAATAAAAATAGTAGAGCTAAACTACATGGTTGATAAGATCGGGAACTACATGAAAGAGAAAGAATTCAAGAAAATCGCAATCAATTTAAGGAACTCCTTGGCCTGTGCCGAAGTATTTTGTATTCTTATAGCATGTTTTGTCAACCGGATTACTGTCAATTTCTACGATGATATTGAAAACGTTGAAGATATTGATTTATATGTAGTTGACGAGCAAGAACTCACTCGAGTTAAGGGTAAGAAGTACATATTATTCAATTCCACAAGCGAAAACTCGGTACATGATATTTTAGAGGGAACACGGGGAGAATTATTGAAATTTCAGAACGAATATCATCCTGATAAAGATAAGGGAATAGCCATTCGATTTAGTCGCAAAGTAAACCATAGGATCTTATCAAATATTGACTTTGCTCAGATTAATTTAATTAGTGGTATTGCATCTACAATTAAGCATGTACCATTATCGCGTATGTGGGGCGATAAAGATACTTTACTTGTGGTGCAGTCAAAGGCTAAAACTAATGAAAATATCCTTAGTGAGATATGCAAGATAATGGCGTGTTTTGTCACGAATACTGAAGTTAAAATAACTAATACTGCTGACTGGTCTGTTATCAAGTCGCATAAGCCAACTATATTATCGATTAATGAATCAGACTTCATTGAAAATGTGCAGCTTGAGGAAATCAAACCTCGGAAAAATCTAATTAAGCAGCTTCAGTTTAATCAATCTATGAAGTTCCTCTCAAAAGGGAAATTTACCACTACTTATAACGATAATTTGAGGTTAGTTTATCTTCAAACTAGTATAATTCAGAAAAGTAAATTGAATACATTGCAATTAAATGAATATAGATCGTTGTTGGGTGCTCGAATTATTATAGAGTATGGATATCCAAATGTTGTTGGACCTCTAATTCAAACTGACTTTTATGATTATAGAATTATTGCGTTAAATAACGATGTAAATGGATTCGGATGTCTTTCACAATCAATAGAAGCTAAGTTAGTCAATTTACAGAATAATTACGGTACTATATTAATAAGAGGCTATACTATCGGTAAGGCATTAAATACTATGAATAATGAAAGTAGACCCTTAGCTGATAATGAAGGGTTTATGCCAATATATAATGTACGGGGCAAGTGGGGTAATGACGGGTGTTTGTATATATATAAAGCTTAAGAGTATAATGAAAGTCAATTTAAAGCTCTTAAGTACAATACGTTACTAAAAATAAAATCAATACTATTAAACTTATAAATACATATAACCAAATATTATTTACAAGATACTTTAAACTTCTTTTCAATTGAGCCGAAGTTATCGTCCATGAACTTTCTCTTTCTAGTATCAAATAATGAAGGAATATTAGCATCATCATAAAGTAAAACTTTTTTACCATATTGACTAATGTAATAATCGCTGAAACTGCTTTTAATCACATTCAACTTACTAATATCCATATTAATTAAGAATTTTTTCCACTTAACTAATTTATGAGCGATGACTTCCAGATCTGCTTCCCAAACGATTTCATTATTGTAAATCTTATGAAACTTGATAAAGTCGTAGCCAAAAATAAGCAAGATGTTACACCAATTTTCATATTTAGAATTATTAATGTAACATTCATAATCCAATAATCCTAGGCAAGTGACTTCAAGATTTCTCAAGATCTGTAAATTCAAATCAGATTTCGCATTGGCATCAGTTCCATTGTTGCAACCACAAATCTTCAACCAAGTCTTAAAAGAATAATTTGCGTCCTGGTTAAATTTGGATGCAATAATAAGCAATCCAAGAAATAATTTCTTCGGACATGAAAGCAAATCACCTTTGCCCCTTTGTATCAACTTCAAAAGGTAAAAACAGGTAATCTGCAAGGATTGAATAGACGTCTTAGAACGTCTCAAAATCTCAACCATAAAAAATCTTAACTTAATCTTGCTCTCATCCATTTCCGGATACAACACTTTCACCAAGTTTATGGAACAGTTGATCAAAATCAAATTAAACTGCCCTTTGTTAAGGTGATGACTGTAATACTTGAAATTATTTGGCAACACAGTCTCCTTTGCATTCAAAGGTGATAACCCCGATGGAGACAAAGAATCATTAACATACGTGGTATCGGGAGTAGACTCGACATCACTCGTCAACTTGCACGAATCTAATGACATTTTATAATCTTTATAGCAACTCTATAAGCAAAACAAGCTTGGAAGTAAACCAATAAAAACAAGCTGCACGACAAACACGCCAGCTAACCGAACTTCTAGCACTCAACAATAATAAAAATTCGTAACAGGTGATATTAAAACATTAGAACACCCTTCAAAGGAACCCAAAATATATAATTAAACAATAAATCTCAAATACAACTACCAGTCCAGTAACCAATTAACAAAAACAAAGAATTAAATACACCCAATATGCAACCAAAAGCAAATGAACTACGATGAGTCAACTATGCTCTATCCTTTAGAAAGATAAATCCGACACGAAAAAAATTAAAACGAAAACACTTGTAGAATATATATATATGTTATTGAAGCTTCAATATATATTCCGTTATTTATCAAAGAATCTTACCATCAAAATTGGTTGAGAAATGCGTATTTATATAACATTGTTATCGGAACTGTGGTTGATGACTGATAAATTGAGGCTGACTCATTTTTTGTTCTTTACTGCATACAATGCGAGCAAATAATTGTAGAATAACGGATGATTCATAGCATATATTTACATTGATTTAACAATTTAACGAGGTACGATTAAAGTATATATGGTGGTATATGGTGAAATGTATAGCGGTATATAGATTTGAAAATGGAAATGGAATTAGCCTCTAGTGAGAGTTCTAAATGCTGAGTCAATAATATCTCTGATTTCCTTGTAGCTAACAATAATACAATTCTTTTCATCTTTATTGACAAGCAAGAACTTCTCATCGATACCAGCATCTAGTTTATTCAAGTTGGTTAGAACCCGGGATAAATCACATACGGGTTTTCCAAATTCGTCGTATTGGAAGAATATGTAATCTCTGAACAACTTGATAATGTACTTGTTGCCGTTTTCTTGCCAATTAGGATCGTTATCGTATTCGGGTCTGTCTATGATGAAGTTTAGCTTTGTTATTAATCTGAAGACCCTGGCGTTTTCCAATTCGGTTGAGAGCTGTGATTCCATGAAATCTTGCAGGTCTTGCGCGTTACTGCAAAAGTTCAAGATTCTGCGGGACAAATGGTTTCTGTTGAATTCTTGTAAATCGGATGTATTCATGTTCAATTCCGTAAGAAGGTTAATGAATTCACCACTGAAGTTGACGGTAGTTGACGTCTTTAAAAGACTTATCAAGTCTTTTGGCTCATGATTTCTAGCATTATTGGGCAAGCATAAAGCTGCCAAGTCTAATATTAATTTTCCGAATTTTTTGATATCAGCTTGTTGTAATTCGTGTCTAAAGGCATCTAAACCCTTTTGTTGGATTTGTTCTTCGTCGTCTTCATAGTTCAAGATATCACTTATACCAACACCGCCCAATCTGACTCTATTTTTATTTGTGACAAGAATCTTAGATAGATGCAATGCCGATCTTGCTGCCAAATTATTTTCGTGTATATTTATTAATGCGTTGGTAATTTCAATCACATAGTTCCATAATAGTTCTTCTGTTATTGGTTCCAATTTACCTCCTAATCTTCTACTGATATGTTGCTCTTGCAATGTGTTGGAGTTAGGAAAATAATCATAGGTAACTATCAAGGAGCTGTATGAGCCGCCAAACGCCATGCTTGTGAATGCTTCCTGTAACTGAACGATATTTGCGCATTTAACAGACTTCCATTTTTTGATATATTTGAAGGGCAATTCATTGGTTATTCGTAAAACCGATTGTATATCGATTTTTCTCAATGCGTACGGATTACCATCCACATTAGAAAACACTTTATAAACAAAACTAGGAAGTTCATACACTTTCGATATATTTTCAAATGAAGTGTCGATCGGGACCAACGAGTGGTATATATTTACATGGTCAGGCAAATTAGATCTTGGCAACGTCTGTAAAGTAGCTTCGTTTCTCTTTAATAACGTTTCTCTCAAGTCATTTGGAATGAACATCAGGTTCACGTTTATTTCATGTGGCGGTAACGGTATAGTCAACCTAGGAGGTGGTGCTGGGGCATACAAATGATGTTGTAGCGGATACGACGAAGTAGGTTGTTGAAAAAATACATCTGCTGAGTTCGGAGCTGCCACTGCTGAAGTTGGTTGTGGTGTACCAGCATTCCCTGGTAAATATGGATTATGTTGTATATTTCCATTAGCTTTGGCCCCAGGGGTACTAACAGATTGTGCCATAACAGGAGAAGGTGCCGAAATTTGGTCATTGTTTGAGATATATGGATTAGATGGCATGAATGATGGTGTTGACGCATTGAATTTCTTATTAGGAGTGACTGAATCGTTCATTTCTGGTTCGTTCATACCGCCTGAATCAGCATTACTCATTCCTCCAGATGGCACGAACACTGGTATTTCCTTCAAATTAGGCGACAAATTTGAAAACTTATTCGTTAAATTCGGAACGGTTGACGGTTGAAACGATGGTGTATTAAAATTAAACTTCTTTTTCATGTCTGCATTAGTGTTACCTGAACTGTTTGTTGTTGCGTTACTTCCTTGTGACCCCGGTACGCTAGACGTGGGTTTAACTGTATGGCTAAAAGCACATCCTTTATTTTCATATTTACAGTACCCATATATTAGAACGTTTTTGCAGAACGTATCCTTCGCTGAATCTAGATTTATATTCATAACTTTCCTTAATTAATTGTAGAAGCCCATATTCGATGTATTCTTATGTTATGATAACTGATAGAAATTCTTAACGTCGAATTGCGACACGTGAGAAATGGTATACAACACCTTATAATACAAATATATGGTACTTTTTCAGAATATACTAAAATAATTACAAATGACACACGTAGCTATCTTGACAGGAGCCTCTAGAGGTATGTGGTTTGTTTAGTGTGGTTTATGATGGTAGGGTTTGACGACTTGAGTCTTTACTAACGGTATTCAGGGATCGGTAGTTCCATCGCCGAAATTTATCTTAAGAAGGATTCTAGCAACAAATTAGTTGCGGTCTCTAGATCAGAGAAGGAATTGAAGAAGTTATCAGAAGAGTATGGGTCTGATAGAGTTCAATTTGTAGTTGGGGATGTGGCCAAGCCAGAAACCAGCACCAAAGTCTTGAAATTGGCAATTGAAAAATTCGGCCAAATCAACTCCATTATAGCCAATGCCGGTGTATTGGATCCAGTCGACCAAGTATCGAAGGCTGATGTCGATGGATGGAGAGGATTGTTTGATATCAACTTCTTTGCGGTTGTTGATTTGGTTCAACAATGTATTCCAGAGTTGCGGAAAACAAAAGGTAACATTATAGCTGTTCTGTCTGGTGCTTCAACTACAGCATACAACGGATGGGGTGCTTACGGTGCATCAAAGGCTGCTTTAAACCATTTTGTCTTATCGGTGGCATCAGAAGAATCCGATATCAGTGCCATTTCTGTTGCACCAGGAGTGGTAGACACAAATATGCAAAATGATATTAGAAACAAGTTCGGAAGGAACATGACCAAGGACTCTTTAAAGAAATTCGTTGATCTTCACAAGAACAATGAATTATTACCACCTGAAGTCCCTGCTACTTGTTATGTTAACCTTGCATTGAACGGATGGGATAAGACTATCAATGGTAAATATTTAAGAATCAATGATGATGCCATGAAGCCATACTTACAGTAATCATTTATAATATATATATATATACATATATATATACTTATACATATTTGTTTAGTCTGTAGCTATTATATTTATTACTGCTACAAACTACTGAAAAATAAATATTCGAGCGAATCAATATTTCTTTTTATTAAAGAATTTTCTTCCTTGCATAACAATCCCTTTGGATATCACCCAAGTGTGTTTGAAATATTGAATACGGTTAATTATCATGTTGCGATTATTAAGAACTCCTGTTTCATCGAAACAGCTTAGTGGATCGTTTGTCAAGCGTACTTTCATAAAGAATGTTAAACCTCACTATCGATCATATACAAACGCACCTCCTCCACCTCCTCCAAACGTCAAAGGCGGAAAAGGTAAGATTTTGTTAGCAGTGGGTGCTTTAGCTATAGGTTCCACTTTTCTTGCTGCCAACTTCAATAAAGAGTCCCCAAAATCGGCCATTGACACCCCAATTTCGAGCCCAGCATTCTCTAAGGGAAAGATTTCTGTCATTTTTGTCCTTGGTGGACCAGGATCTGGTAAAGGTACTCAATGTGCTAAATTAGTCAACGACCATGGATTTATTCATTTATCGGCTGGTGATTTATTAAGAGCTGAGCAACATAGACAAGGCTCCAAGCACGGTGAATTGATTGACAAGTGTATTAGAGAAGGTACAATTGTTCCACAAGAAGTTACACTCGCCTTATTAGAACAAGCTATAAAGGAAAATTATTCAAAAGGTTCTACAAAGTTCTTAATCGACGGTTTCCCAAGAAAAATGGATCAAGCATTATCCTTCGAAGAGGATATCGCAGAATCTACTTTCACCTTATTCTTCGAATGTCCTGAACTGGTTATGTTGGAAAGACTTTTGGAAAGAGGAAAGACCAGTGGTAGAACTGATGACAATATTGAAAGTATTAAGAAGAGATTTTCTACATTCCTTCAGACATCGATGCCTGTAGTCGACCACTTCGAAAAACAAGGTAAAGTTGTTAAGTTAAATTGTAATCAGCCTGTTGATGAAGTCTACAAGCAAGTTAAGGACGCATTAAAGGCGAGAAGCGTCTAAGAATGCCTCTATTGCTATCTTGACACCATAGAATAGACCATAATTGACGAAAGTGCTCCACGTGATCAATGGATTTTTTTTGTCTTAATTATATCAAGTATAGACAATACGTTAGTTTGTATTTTTATAGAAGTATCTTTACGTATATAGAATGTCAGATACTGAAACTGGATTACCAATAAACTGGGCCATTCGTGTATCCCGTACGCATAATAAAGAATATTATTTAAATCAAGCCACTAAAGAATCATCTTGGGAACCACCGTTTGGAACCGATAATGACAAGTTGCAGAAATACATAGCTAAATATAAGGCAAACGGAAATAAGCCTGTTATTCCTGAAGATGGTAAGGTTCGTGCATCTCATATTTTGGTTAAGAGTAATCAATCGAGAAGACCGAAATCGTGGAAATATCCGGATGGAATAACCAGAACAAGAGACGAAGCTATTTTGTTGTTGAAGCTGTATCAAGACAAAATATTGGGTGGAGAAATCAGTTTACAAGACTTAGCTTCCACTGAAAGTGACTGCTCGTCTCATGCTCAAGGTGGTGACTTAGGATTTTTCGGTAAGGGTCAAATGCAACCTTCTTTCGAAGAAGCTGCGTTCGGATTAAATGTTGGTGAGATCAGTGATATCATTGAAAGTGATAGTGGTATTCACTTAATACAAAGAACTGCTTAAGTTACCGTTTTACAACTTTACAATTACATACGGGGTGTTTAATTGACATCTAGCTATTTAAAATAGTTCACATTTACTTGATTGCGGAAACAAGTTGCCAATAAATATCGATTTATTTTTGTCTATTTCCTGTAACTATTAACATTTTCTTTCAAATTGAATTTATATTGTATCACATTGTATTATCTATTCTTGTATACCGTAGAATATTATGAAATTGGTCGGGTACGGCTTGCTGAAAAGTGAAAAAATTCCATTATTCAACATTTTTCAATTATAAAAATACGATTGAAAGATGAGCAGGTATCTTCTTGTCAATTGCAAGAACCGATTGACTCCGCTTAGAGCATCTTTCAACAAGGCCAGCCCTAACACTAGGAACCATATTTACCAACAAAATCGTCGGATTTCGTTCTCACACGCACCACACAAATTTAAGAGTTATTTGCCATCAGTAAACGGTCTGACGTCTTTATTCAAGTCAATTGCACTTAGGTTTAAACGAAATCATCATAGTCAACTGTCTCTAATTAAAAGCATGTGCAGAAATAATACTGAGTCTTCTTCATCTCAAGTCGTTCCCCAAGATAGAGAGGTTTTACCAACAAACGTGAAACCCCTTCATTACGATTTGACTTTGGAGCCTAATTTCGAAACTTTCAAATTTGATGGGCAAGTCATAATAGATTTACACGTCAATGAATATTCTGACTATGTTACATTGAATTGTTTAGAAATTGATATTCACGAAGCTAAAATTAATGATGTTGAAACTAAAAAAATCGAATTTAATGAAGATCAGCAATCGGTCACTTTTAAATTTGCAGATCACTTGGTTAGCGGTGCTGATGCACGCTTGAGTATCAAGTTCACTGGTGAATTGAATGATAAGATGGCAGGTTTCTATATATCAAGAAGATGGCAAGACAAAATACTTAGCTACTTCTCAAATGGAGCCTACTGATTGTCGCCGTGCGTTCCCATGTTTCGATGAACCTGCTTTAAAAGCGAAATTCGATATCAACTTGATTTCCCATAAGGATTTAGTTTGTTTATCCAATATGGACGAAAAGGAAACAGATTTATTAGGACATGACAAGAAGAAGGTCTCCTTTAACACCACACCTTTAATGTCGACTTACTTGGTTGCATTCATCGTGGGTGACTTGAAATACGTTGAAACGTCTGACTATAGAGTTCCAATTAAGGTTTATGCCACTCCAGGTTCAGAACACTTGGGTGCCTATTCTGCTGATATTGCTGCTAAAACTTTGAAATTCTTTGAGGAAAAGTTTGATATTCCTTATCCATTACCCAAGTGTGACATGGTAGCTATTCATGATTTTTCTGCAGGTGCCATGGAAAACTTTGGTTTGATCACATATAGAACAGCAGATTTATTATTAGACCCAAGCAACACTAATATCAATACGAAGCAAAGGGTCACAGAAGTGGTCATGCACGAATTAGCCCATCAATGGTTTGGTAACCTTGTTACCATGGACTTTTGGGATGGTTTGTGGTTAAATGAAGGTTTTGCAACTTGGATGTCATGGTATGCGTGCGATGCATTGTATCCAGATTGGAAGGTTTGGGAATCGTATGTCTCGGACTCCTTGCAACATGCTTTAAGTTTGGATGCTTTAAGAGCTTCTCATCCAATTGAGGTACCAGTAAAAAGAGCTGATGAAATTAATCAAATTTTCGATGCTATTTCGTACTCAAAAGGTTCATCACTTTTAAAAATGATTTCAAGATGGTTAGGGGAAGATGTCTTCATTAAGGGTGTCTCTAACTACTTGAAGAAGCATAAGTGGGGTAATACCAAAACTTCTGACTTGTGGGAAGCTTTAAGTGATGTTAGTGGTAAAGATGTTATTAAAGTTATGAACATCTGGACAAAGAATGTTGGTTACCCAATTGTTTCCGTCAAGGAAACTAATGGTAACGAAATCCAGGTCACTCAGAACCGTTTCTTGGCCACAGGTGATGTCAAGCCAGAGGAAGATAAAATCTTGTACCCTGTTTTCTTGGGTTTGAAGACGTCTAATGGTCTTGATGAATCGTTGGTTTTAGATGAAAGATCGAAAACTTTGAAGCTTCCTACATCTGATGATTTCTTTAAAATTAATGGTGACCAAGCTGGTATCTATCGTACAGCCTACGAATCATCACGCTGGAGTAAATTAGGAAAAGCAGGTGTCGATGGCAAATTATCGGTTGAAGATCGTGTTGGTTTGGTGGCTGATGCGGGTTCATTAGCTTCTTCTGGTTTTGTCTCCACTACTGATTTCTTGAATTTAGTTAAATCGTGGTCCAATGAATCCAACTATGTTGTTTGGGATGAAATTTTAACTAGAATTGGTACAATTAAGGCAGCTTTTATTTTTGAACCTGAAGAAATTAAGGATGCCTTAAATACATTTACCATTGATTTAATTGGTGATAAATTGAGATCTGTGGGTTGGGAATTCAGCGAAAAAGATTCATTTGCTGATCAACAATTGAAATCGTCTTTGTTTGCTTCTGCTGCAAATGCAGGTCATAAAGAAAGCGTTGAATATGCTAAAAACTGTTTCAAAAAATTCGTAGATGGCGATAAAAAAGCTATTCACCCTAATTTAAGAACCTCTATCTTCAACACTGTTGCTAAGAATGGTAATTCGGAAACTTTTGATCAATTATTCAATATCTATAAGAATCCACAATCTGTTGAAGAGAAGATTTCTGCATTGAGATCTCTTGGTAGATTCAGCGATGAAGCTATCTTAGATAAGGTTACCGGATTGTTATTGAAGACTGATATTGTTAAGGCTCAAGATATTTACATTCCAATGCAAGGCTTGAGATCACATAGATTAGGTATTGAAAAATTATGGACTTGGTTGACTATTAATTGGGATGAAGTCTACAAATTATTGCCTCCGGGATTATCTATGTTAGGTTCTGTTGTTACGCTTGCTTCCTGTGGATTTACTAAAAAGGAGCAAAAGGAAAAAGTTCAGTCATTTTTCAAATCCAAAAACACCAAAGGGTTTGATCAGGGTTTAGCTCAATCCATGGATATGATTACTGCTAAGAGTGCTTGGGCTACTCGTGATTCTGATGCTATTACAAAATGGTTATCTTCTAATGGGTATTCAAAATAACTATGCGTGGATCATAAAAGTAAGTTGTAATATGTTAACGGGTTAATATGCTCGTTGGATATCACAATTTGCTTTTGTATGTATTCCCTTATCAATATAAATTTCTACATTAAAAATATAAGGTCAAATATGTATCTCTCTATGAATAAATGATACATGGAAGTTCCCTGTAGCGAGAATATTGTCCTCAAAAGGATTGTTCTTCAATTTCCCGTTATCATCGACTTCGATCAATATTTCAGAAGAGAACTCAAATCCACATTTGGAAGAATAATACTCGACCAACTTATGCTCACGTATAACCTCTGCGTGGAGCATCACTTTCATCGTTGCCGTGTTTAAGAGTTGGTGTGAAGACATATATCTAGGCTCAAGTAAGTACTTATAAATCACTGTATCAAGAATCTGGGGTGCAGTATTTCTCATGAACGATGTAAAACAAGTGAGTGCGAGTTCACTTGTATCATTCACTTCTCCTTCCTCTTTACTGCAGTCCTTTAATCCAGCTGTTCCCAACACCCTTTTCAACACGGTGTCATCTAAAACATAGTTACAATCTACTTCCTCGATCTCGATCTCTGAAGTGTTATCAAAGCCAAGCAAATCGTAATATTTCTCCGGAATGTCACAAGCATAACTCTCCTCTAAATTGCGGTTGGGAATGCTAAAATCCCTTTCAAAATTGTCCTCTAAGCGGATTTTATCAAACAGACTCTCAGATCCAAGCAATATGAAGAAACAAAATCTCTTATTGTTGTCAATGGAAAAATCCTCAAGAAATGTAGTAGGATCTTTAATTCTTTGAGTTGTAATAATGTCAAACTTATAGCGAGCTTTACTATACGCCTTATTTATAAGTTTTGTTAACTTTTCGAAATCAGGAAATTCAGAATTAGGTTTAAAGAACCAATCATTCTTTAATACTAGTAATTTGAAAGCCATTCCTCTTATCGAAATCAACCTAGCCTCTCTTCGTGTAGATCTGATTGAAAAATCGTTTCTCAAGTTCATGTTGCAGAAGTCCTGTATGAAATATAGTTCAATCATATAGATAGAGATCAGTATTATAACTACATATATGCTATGCCATGTTGCTCCATATCGGAATATTTATTAGTCATAGCTCTATATAATTAAATAAAATGACGAATGGTTTGCCATCGGCTCGATTGTATATAAGGATATTGTTTTAAGGTATGGTACTATCAACATCCATGAATCGTAAAATTAACATAAATTGGTCCTCTTCGTATGCAAATGCTTGTCTAAATTTCACAACATGTTTCCATCTCTTTGAATTCATCGTGTCATGCATCTTTCTCAAACGATCCCATAAATGGAAACCACCGATACTTCTTTCAATTTCATTGACAGACAATTCTATATTGTATTTGTTGAAAAAGGTAGGCATATGGTTCAGACGTTGCTGATATGCTGCCCAAATTAATACATGGCCGATATATGCCAACACTGAATAATCGAAGTTATTTTGATGGATATTTCGACTAGAAGGAGTTAGCCTAGTGTGCGTCTGTTCCAAGGTTAATTCGTCATAATGGCCGAACCATTCAAGTACATAAGGACATGACTGAACCGTCTTCCTAAACCCAGATGACTCATATAATGCAACATTCATACATAATTTGAAAAAAGTTAGTTTCTTTTGGTCGTCACTAAATAGATCATGCGAATACTTGATAACAAACTTTAATACATGATGTGCAAACTTCGAAATCGAAGAGGACGAAACAATTGTTTTGATTTTAACATCAGATAAAGAAAGAGATAAAATCTGTTGGTGCGAAAGACCAATGATTGTCTTAATACATTGAACAGCAGGTAACGAGTCAGAATATTTCTTGTTGGTATTAGTTTTCATTGTTGATCTTAGTGTAACATCAAAAGGGCTATGTTTATCCTTCAGTTCTTTATAGGATGTTTCTGACAGTCTTTCACGATGCAATCTATCTCTTTCTTTACGGGTTAAATTTGCTTCTTCGTCATAAATAGAATATTCTTGGTCCACAACTTTCTGACTCTTTAACTCATCAAGCGTGACCAATTCATCTGTCTTACTAACTAGTATCGTTGAGTCTGGTGACTGTTCCTTATTTGGATTTTCGTCCCTCGCCTGTTTCTTCTTCTTACGATCTTTTCTCTTGGATTTTTTGAGACTTTCATTCAAAGCTGAATCTATTTCGTTTTCTTCTTTTTTCAATGCTTCAGCGATTTCTTCTTCGGTTAATTCAACGCTATCAGGCCCATTATTATTTTCTAGTTCTTCGTGTTTTATATCTTCTTTGAATATTTTGGTATTAGTATTGGATTTTTCCTTCTTCTTCTTCTTATCTTTCTTTGACTTTTTCTTCATTTCCTGATCAGATGGCTCGTTCGATGTTATTTTCTCATTTATATTTTTCAGAGGCTCAGGTTGTTCCGTAGTTGAATCGTTATTAGATTCCTGTTGGTTTGCCTTTCTTAATTTCCGTCTTTGATCTTTTCTCTGTCTCTTTTCTTTTCGTCTTTGCTTTATTTCCTCAGATTCAGACGAATGATTTTCTATTTCATCTGGATTATCTGCCACAATTCGTCTCTCTAGTTTTCCTATGTCCAAATCAGGTTTGGTTTTGGTTTTAGTTTTAGTTTTCTCTTTCTTCGTCTTCGACGTCTCAATAGGTTTCTCATGTTCACTATCAGAAGAGAAATTGATATCATTTATATCTTTCGTGATATCGGTTAGCGTTATTTTGAACTTTTTAGCCCTTCTGCCTTTCAGCACTGGCCCATCGTTCGAGATTGCCTCCTCATAGTTAGCTATCTCATCAGGTATAAACAGCTCTTTAGCATCTGATCTTCTCATTGGTTGATTATCTACTGATTCAAGTAGATAATCTAAGTCATTTTCAAATTGTTTATCAGGATTACCACTTTGTAATAAGTCATAATCATAATCTGCAACTTTCCTAGATTCATTACTAATTATTTCCTCGGATAAATCCAATTTCTGTTGAGGGACTTTAGACTTAGACTTCTTGCCCATTATGTATCTCAAATGATATCAATGCAACGCTAATATACTCGTAGTTGAATGAATATGTTAACGAGCCTTGGGAAAAACCGTTGATGAGATTTAACGCGACATGGGGATTAAAAATTACGCTACATCACCAAATTTAAATATCAAATACATAAATTTATTCAAATATAAAATCTTTTGTTTTGTTAAAATGTATATAAAAATTGAAAACAATGCCTAAACGTTTCATCTAAAGAGCATTCGTGTCATCTAAGAATTATTATTATCTTAAATCATAATAAATCATTAGGATTCATAAACTTAGAAAGAAGCAACGAAAGATTCAGTGGTGGATCTCAATTTTTCTAAGAGTTCCTTAGATAATTCACCCTTTTCACGAATGGCATCTAAGATATCGGAATCATTAGACTTTAAGTGAGATGCGAAAGATTCTTCGAATTCAGCTAATCTGTCTAAGGCGACTTCATCTAAGAAACCGTTAACACCAGCATAAATTAATGGAACTTGTTCTTCAGCAGCTAATGGGGAACCTTGCTTTTGTTTTAATATGTTGGTTAATCTTTCACCTCTGTTTAAGGTTTGCTTAGTAGAAGCATCTAAATCAGAACCGAATTGAGCGAATGCAGCAACTTCTCTGTATTGAGCCAAGTACAATTTTAATGAACCAGCAACTTGTTTCATAGCTTTAACTTGAGCAGCAGAACCAACACGGGAAACGGATAAACCGACGTTAATAGCTGGTCTAATACCCTTGTAGAATAATTCGGCTTCCAAGAAAATTTGACCATCAGTAATGGAAATAACGTTAGTTGGAATATAAGCAGAGACATCACCACCTTGGGTTTCAATGATTGGTAAAGCGGTTAAAGAACCACCACCGTTAGCATCAGACATCTTAGCAGCTCTTTCCAATAATCTGGAATGTAAGTAGAAAACATCACCTGGGTAAGCTTCACGACCTGGAGGACGTCTTAATAATAAGGATAATTGACGGTAGGCGACAGCTTGCTTAGATAAATCATCGTAAGTAATCATGGCGTGTCTACCGTTGTCTCTGAACCATTCACCAATAGCACAAGCAGTGAAAGGAGCCAAGAATTGTAATGGAGCGGCTTCAGAAGCAGTAGCAGCAACAATAATGGAGTATTTCAAGGCATCGTTTTGTTCTAAAGTTTGAACTAATTGAGCAACAGTGGATCTCTTTTGACCAATGGCAACGTAAACACAGTATAACTTCTTAGATTCATCCTTTCCATCGTTCCATCTCTTTTGGTTCAAGATGGTATCTAAGGCAACAGTGGTCTTACCGGTTTGACGATCACCAATAATCAATTCTCTTTGACCTCTACCGACTGGGACTAAAGCATCAACAGACTTTAAACCGGTTTGCATTGGTTCAAAAACAGAGGTTCTTGGTAAAATACCTGGGGCCTTGACTTCAGCCTTGGAGGTGGAAGAAGCGTTCAATGGTCCCTTACCATCAATTGGGTTACCTAAACCGTCGACAACACGACCTAATAATTCAGGACCGGTTGGGACTTCGACAATCTTACCAGTTCTCTTGACGGTTTCACCTTCCTTGACAGCTCTGTCGGAACCGAACAAGACAATACCGACTTGACCGGCTTCCAAGTTCAAGGCCATACCCTTAACACCGGAGGTGAATTCAACCAATTCAGAGGCTTGACAGTTGTTTAAACCGAAAACACGGGCGATACCATCACTATAATTGTTAGTATAAGAGTCTATAAGTGTGATGTTGGTCGGATAAATGGTGGTGGGATTTTTCACTCGCTGGGAATTTATTAAATTCTAATTGGTCGGGTGCCGATTCAAACCCGCGACCTGGTCCTTTCACCACACAATCCACCACCATCAATCAATATTCAATGTATACATACCCAACAGACAAAACTCTACCGGTTTCGTTCAAGTTGGCTTCATCAGAGACACCTCTAATTCTTTCTTCTAAGATAGAAGAAACTTCAGTTGGTGCAGCCTTGGTAGAAGCGTAACATCTAGCGGCTAATTGAGTTGGACGAGCCTGTTTTCAGTTAGTATATCCTCCTAGTCACGATTCGGTGTCGCTACTCTCCCGACACCATCCGCTCTGGCACAATTGATTGATTATCTTCAGTTTTCACCCCAATCGCCAACTTTTCACTTTTCCCCGGCGGCTAGTTTCAATTCGTCATTCACCTTCCCTCCGTCATCATTTCATCTTCATATCTCTCCCTTGGTCTCCTATTCACCTCAATTCACTTCCCTCTCCTTCCTGTCTCTCAATCAATCAATTCTTCCGTCGACGGCTATTCAAACAATTTTATACATACGACACGTAAGTTTCTAGAAACGGCAGCAACTGAACGAGCAGCACTACGTAAAACAGGACGAGCTGACAACATTATCTACTTTGAAATTAAAGAAATAAAATATTGTTCTTTAAAACTTGCAATTAAATACAAAAAAAAGACTAAATATATCCTTTTATTAGATGAAATATCCTATATATTTTGAATCGACTCGTTGAACTGTTTAACCAACCAATTTCGGCCAAACTGTGCGAATGGATCGGAAAACTTTTTAGTCCATGAATACACGCTTTGATTGGCCGAGAGGCGTCAGGGTAACCTTTGGCATATTATGTAATTTCCTGGGCAAGGGTATGCGGAACGGATATGTATATATTACTGGTTTAGGAAGTCTATGTCGCACCGAAAAATTTCACAGAACGGTACTAAATATGAATTTCGAGTCTTTGTAGCGGTGATTTTGAACCAAACAGATAGCCAATACAGAAATATGCTTAGAAGTGGATTGATGAACGGACGATTTGCTGTTGAGCATTTGTTCAAGCGTTCTGGCGGGCGTTTGGGGATCCGTGAGTACTCAAGCGAGTCAGGAAAAGAGTCGATGTTTTTGACCGATCTCTTGAGCAGGATCGACAAGATCAGTTCGACGACCAAGAAGATAGCGGAAAAACAAGGTTCAGGGGCTGCAGGAGGTTTGAACAAGCCAAGGGGAAGTCAAGGAGCAGCCCAGGGGGCTGCCCGTAAGGCTAGAGGACCAGCAGATAAGACGGTAAAGGCCAGAACCGAAAAAGTGCAAGTGACCGACCACCCGTTATTCAACGCCAAGATTGAAACTAGAGGGCCAAATAGACAAGGAAGTGGTTATAAGGGCCCTAGATCTCCTAGAGCAGGTGGTGCAGGAGGTGCATCAGCCACAAGTAGTGCTGGAAGTGCCAGACCAGCGAAGAGGACGACGAGACCAAGAGAACCTAGAAGACAAAAGGCCATTGACGTGCAACCGATCAAATCGAAGAACATCACATACGGACCATACAAACCGCAAATGGACAGCAACACGTTTTTGTACGGGAAGGTTACCAGTTTCAACAATTGTACCACTGCAAGAGTGGCATCTGTTGCCAAAGAAGCATTACTCGACTCAAAATACCCGTACATGCTTCCAAAAGATATAGTCAACAACTTGGCCCCAGGGGTTACCAGAAACCGTTTCCTTTTGCAATCAAACTTCACACTTGACGTCAACACTGAAAAATTATCCACCAGAATCAAGGAAGTTGTCAAAGGTGAGGTAGCCGACTTTCCAGTAGACAAGTCGCAGTTCAAAGATCCGGAAGCATTGAAGTCTGCCCTCTTCACAAAACTGCAATTGATGAAGAATGGAGACTTGTCGCTCGCCGATAAGCAAAAAATATTCGACGTAGCCAGTGGCTTGAAGACCCCAAAACAGTTGGTCGAAAATGCCCACTGGGCAAAGGCCGAATGATGTACATAGTAGAGATCCGTGTTTATAGTATAATGCTACAATCTAGTCGTAAAAATGTGCGTGTATTAAATATTATTCGGCCTTCCATATTTGTAACCAACAAGATTATCAAATGTGCCAAAACTAAGAACTAAACCTAATTTCTAGTGCGTATTTTCGTCAGTCATCCTAAGCATTGCTGCAACATATCGCAGACCCATCTTTTCGTCCGGTAGGTCCCAGACCATTTAAATCTTATTGAATAATGCTCGTGCGTTAATTGTCCCTTTTGTGCTCAAAGGTGAATTCATGGTTTCTCTATAGGAAAACATAAATGGTACAGTGGTGGAGAGCATTAAATACCCCAATAACAATGCTGAATTTGTCTTGTATGGTCTATAGCGAACTGAATACATTCTTGGAATATAAAGTTCTAGTCAATTCTTTAATTCGGCGGATATTGTCTGAATTTATAGTCTATTACAAATTCTACTTATCAATTTAATCATGCTATTATGAAGCCACAATAGTTGTGGTTCGATAACTAGGAAGCGTTACCACAATGGTTCCATATGTATTATGTAATCAAAAGGAAAATGGAGCAAGATTCCGTGCAGAGTCGGGGAGGCGTTGTTCTGCGGAAATGTGCGAAAAAAGAGTTCCGCTGCCTAATTTGTATCGAATTTCCTAATCTGAGCTCAGTCACCGAACACGGATCAATTTTTCCAGGCATTTGTTTACAATAATGTCAAATTAAAAAATTAAGACTATAGACGTGTCGTATAGAAATATAAATTGCGGACGTGTTTATCGTTGGGGTCCGTGTAGGCGTATATATCGTATAGCATTCCTAGTCCTGTTGGACCTTTGCATAACTCGGAGGTCTTAATTTTCTGTTTATTGCTTGGGAAGCCCAAACCGGAAATAGGCTAATCACCAAAATGACCAAGGTCTGCCACGTATACAGAAACGAAGTGATGTAGTCTAAGTCGAAGTATTCGTCTAAGAATGGAATCGAAACAATGTAAATGATGAAGGTGATGATAATGGTGGAAAGCATTACTTTGTTCCACTTGTTGATTTGGAGACACACCATTATCAATTCATTGTAAATGAGGCACGAGAATGATAAAGCAACCATTTTTGTGAAGTCTTCCAGAGCCAATGATTGAAAGCCTTGCGATAACAATTGGATGATACTGCCCTGGAAGAGCGAGATCAACACCCACATGAAAAAGCTCTTATACGATAATGATTTGCCCAATGTTAATTCCTTGTACAATTCAGGATACAATTTGGTCAATTTTTCATCGATATCACAGTCAAGCGTGAGGGAAAACACGGGAGCCATGGTGTAAAACGTAGAATACCCAACCATTAACCACCCCTGGTATAGGGCTAAGGGTTCGAATTTTGAAGCAATTGAGTACACCGCTTGGGCTACCGAGATAAGCAATCCTCTATGAATAACAAACTGGCCTAGTTTTGCTGATCTCTTATACGAATTCCTACCGTGCCACAACAATAACTTCAATAAGTAGCAAAATTGATCAATGCTAAAATCTGCTGCTAATGAAGCTTGTTTTCCCTCTTTACCAACAATACCGACACCTACGTCTGCACATTGGATCATACTAACATCGTTACCCCCATCACCAATACAACAAACTCTTTTTCCAGTAACCTCCTTGATTATAGTAGCCACATCTGCCTTCTGTTGCGGCGTACAACGACAAGCAATCACAGCCGGTAATTTAATCACAATTTCAAAAAATTCTTTTTTATGGTATTTCATGTAAATGCTCAAAGATTCACCATCAATTAACAAACATGAATTTAAGTTTATCCGCAAGATATCTAACTGATTCATGGCCAAATCGGAATGGCTTACATTTGTGATTTGATGAATGTATTGTCCTCTTGATATAATTTTTGCATTGATTGAAACACATTTGGCGGTTTCGACTTTATCACCTGTAAGCATCCATATTTTAATACCAGCGTTTCTTAATAATTCAATTGATGATTTAACATCTTTCTGCAATTTATCTTCAACACCTGTAAGCCCAAGTAATTCTACGTCCTTTTCAAGGTAATGATTAATTGCCTTTTGCATGGAACTTTCCCTATCGTGCATCGACAAAGATGCTTCCTGGTACTTGTTAACAAATTCTTGATACAACTTAGAATTCAATTTTTTACGTCCAATAACTAAGGTTCTTAGTCCTTCACGAGATAAATTACCAGATTCTTCTTCTAACCAGTCATTAGAGCTGACGATGCTTGCCATTACTGAATCAGCACCCTTTTGCATAAACCAGATATTGTTTCTATTTACATCCTTCACAACTATTCCCATTCTTTTTGTGTCTGAATTAAAAGGGAAGTTGTACAATATCTCAAATGTTAGGACTTGGTTTGTTGGTAAATGCAACAATGAAATTGAATGACGATCACGTCTATGCAATTTCAATCCCACCAACTCAGTGAACTTAACAATTGCAATTTCATCTGGTGATGCTGCTTGGTAAGTAACGGCACCATTAATTTCGTCATCTTCGTTTTCGTAGGTAGGAGTAACGTTGTGGCAAATTGCCAATGTTAAAATTAAATCACAAACTTTGCTATTTAAATCCCTCTTCTTCACCGCACTATTTGAGGTTTTCAGGTGCATGTTATCCATGACTGATAACATTCCAGCAACGTAATCCGTCACAATATCCAATGTGTCTCCCGCATAACTTACAGTACCTAGATGTAACTTTTTTAATTCCATATCATTTTGCGTCAACGTCCCTGTTTTATCCGATAATAAATATTCAATCCTCCCCAAATCTTCAGGTATAGTTGAAGTTCTGACGATAGTATTACTTATGTCCATATCATTTTGTATCTGAGATGCATAAACTGACTTTGCTAAGTCTAAGTTAACTCTCAATGACACTGGTATAATTGTAGAAAACAAAATTAAAAATCTCATAATATCGATATACCAGTTCTTCTTCAATGGCCATCCATTTGCGAAAACCAAAATGATTGATAATAATAAAACAACAACACATAATATTTTAGAGAGCTTATTGATTTCTAATTCTAATAAACCTGTTTTCACACCGGTCTTGGTGGTGTTTAACAGTTGTCTTGTTTCAATACCAGTATAAATAATTATACCAATTGCCGTTCCCAGTGCTAAAACTGTATTAGCCCATAATGTCTGGTCAATAGTTAATGCAAAGGTTTCATTATTAGAAACTGGTGATGCAGAACCCACCTGCTGTGGTGGATGGTATATTAATTTACCCGTAAAATGATGAATAGATTTAGTAGGATTACTAACTATCAACGAAATGTTATTAATCAATTGTGTAATATTATTCATGGATTGAGTTACATTACTAGCAATTCTCAATTTCCAGTCAGTTTCCCCATCTAATTGGTCTGTCTTGATAAATGCTTCCCCTGTGCCATCCTTTTCTGAGGTTTGTAATAATATCATATCTGCCGGGATCCTCGTATCTTTATGCAACCTTACCAAGTCTCCCACTTTTAAATTTTTGGATGCTACCATCTTAACTTCTTGTGTAAGAGATATTGGTGAGGATCTACTTAACACTTCGTACAACTCATTATTTTGTTCTTTATCACGACGACGTCTAGCTATATCGTCGCCAGCTTCTTTCATCATGGTTACCGTTAGCACAAACGCTAATGGAACAATATACGAAGAAAGATACCCTATCCGCAACTGTGGGATGATTTGGGACAATGCAACAAGTAAGAAATATAAATTAAAGAAAAACTTGAACTGCTCATACAAGATAATTGGTATGAATGTTATAGGATTGTATTTGGCATTCGAAATGGCATTGCTTGGATATGCACTATTCTTGGACTGGCTTCTCGATGATATGTATCTTTCATTAGCAAACTCATTATTAGTATCACCTCTATTCTTCCTCGCTCTTTCCTGATTTAATTCCCATTTTGCCAATTTGAAAAGCCCGATAGTTCTCTTAACAAGTTTTCTAAAAGTAAACGATATTGATCTCGTGGTGTTATTTAAAGAAGTTGTTGATGATGAAAATGATCTCGACTGTCCGTAACTGCCGGTTGCAATCAATGGTGAGCTATCATCCTCCTCGTTTTCCATTCTGTAATCATCACGGTCCATTTCCAGACTCATATTATTTAGCGGTATCGCCCCAACTGATTGCTGGGAATTCTGGCGGGAATTATCCTTACTATTGGTGTATCGAAATAAATTGTTCGATGCATTATTCAAAGCTTTGTCTAACGAATTATCTAAATCTTCAAACGAATCCCAATCATCGTTTGAATATCGCCTCGAAGACGCCATTTTATCAATATATATTATTCGCTATACTAGTATGTATTATATCACTTATAAAGCAGAATGGTTCTCTTTGTTTTCAGTATCTACTGAGCCTTTAGTGAAGTCTGCACATAAATTTGCGAGGGTCAATCATCAACGAAATTCGTTTATTACTACGAACGTTATACTAGATTAGAACTTCCGAAGACGAAATGCTGTCAGAAGAAGAGAATGACGAGTTACTAGCAGTAACAGCTACAAATTCAGGATCTGCTTCGAAGATTCCCAATTTGACAGATCAGTTTAAGGAATTATCGCAACTACAAGAGTCGAAGACAGACACATTGTTAAAGAAGGTTTGGGAGTTCATTAAGATACAGCTTTTGGGACATACGAATGGATTCGAGCAGTTTGTAAATGAAATAGAACCTAATGATTGCTCGTTAGTTTCTAAATACGGAGAAGTTACAGATATAGACCTACGCGGTGAAACCAGCATCTCAATTGACGAAGTGACATTGAGCACCATACATATACCACATCCATTAACCAACTTTATGAGAAACGAAGCTAACCAGTTTCCACTCAACATGGACATACTGAAAGAATTGGAAGAGTCACCGATATTAGTATTTCTTCATGGTCTCGGTGGGCAAATGTCGCAGTTCGAGCCTCTCATGGGACTTCTCTCTCAATGCCTGGAGATAATTTCGCTTGATTTACCAGGATTTGGAAATTCAAAAATACAGTTTAGTGATGTGAAAATGATTACAGATATGTCAGATGAAACCAAACTGAAGATTTCATCAAGTGTTGGTAAAATGCGATGGAACGATTTTACGACAGAAAACATTGTGAACATCATTTGTGCATTTATTAATCAACAAATACCACGAGACAAAAAAGTGGTATTAGTTGGGCATTCCATGGGTACCCATTTGTCGGTTAAGGTTGCCAAGAAGTTGCCAGCACATAAAGTTGAAGGGCTCATCTTGCTATCCCCTCCTGGTTTGATAGACGACGTTACGAAGACAGCGCCAGAACAACCTGCAAAGACAATATCTATGTTGAAGATATTCAATTATTTGCCTTGGTTTTTCAACTGCTTTCGTGTATGGGATAGACTTGAGGGTTTGAATAGCAAAAGTGTTTCCAGACAATTAGCAAAGCCAACTGATATATCTACAACGACATCTTGCAAATTCAACCCTAATGCTAATATTTATAATAAACTCAGACAGCTTAGATGGAATATGGATATAAACTCACACATAATCTTGAAATATGTACATGGATTTCAAAAAGCGAAGTATTCGGATTTGTTAGCAGCTATATCAAACTTCAACAATAACCCATCTGACAAGACTACTTATGAGAAAACTCTATTGATTGCTGGTAGCGGAGACCAAGTAACTCCACCGAGCGTAATATCAGTGATTGACAAATTTTTAGCTTCTACGTTTGATAGAAAAGTGTCATCTTCAATCGAAATTAATAATGCAGGACATTCTTTACTTTTGTCGAAACCAGAATTTATTAGTGGAATGATTTTAAACCATGTTGAGCTGAAGTTCCCAGAGCGCTTGCATTTGGCGCCTGCTTGGGTTTTGAGAGTTAAGGCTGACATTTCGGGAGACAAATGGGGTTTAAAAAATGAACTAAAGTGGCTGAAGCTTAAACCACTTTCGAGCAATATTACTCGTAAAAGTGGTAAGGATATTGCACCTTTGTTAGGTATGAAGACACTCAGAGAAGATGATTCGAACCATTCCCCAGCACTTTTAGAGAAAAAGTTCTATGACCCTAATTCTGAATCTGTGGACGGCATAGAAGGAAAATTGATCGGAATAGTGGATATTTCTGCAGACATACCACCATACAGCCCAAAATCGTTTAAACATATTCAATACTACAAATGTGCAACCGTTTCCAAGGTAGTTCCCGACCAAGTGGCCATTAGAAGATTCATTCAATTAATTGATGACATTTTATCGTCTAATACTGAAAAAGCCCCACTAATCGCAATTCATTGTCATTATGGATTTAATAGAACTGGTTTCTTGATATGTTGTTATTTAGTTGAAAGATTAGGCTGGTCTGTGCAAGAAGCTGTTGAGGGGTTTAAGGCAGCCAAACCTCCTGGAATAAAGCATCCGCATTTCATAGATGCTTTGTACGTGAGGTATGAGCCTAACTATTAGCCTGCTGACCGGTGTCAGCTTTATTTATTGAGTGTAATATTTATATAATTAGAGTATTTAGGTATATACAAATAACTTTTAGAAATACTTTTTATAATTGGTCATTAATGATTTCACTAGTCTCTTAGAGCAATATATTCTGAATTTTTGAATTTTTCCCTAAAATAACAATTTTTAGCAAATCTCATATAAAAAAGATTTAAAATTTTAAAGTTAAATAAACTAATCAAAATTTATCTATATAGTATTATAAGGATTTTCTTTTATACAGATAACTAATTGTCCCGTGTTTTGGTATTAGAATGTAATATGTAGCTGCAAAAAAAAATTGTCTGAAATTCCGAGGTTCCAAATATCGAATATTTTATAGAAAAAATAGATTTAATTTCTGGGGAACTTTTGATTCATTACATAACTAATCTTTTTACCTGATACTTTATATATCATCGTTAGTATCGGAAATCTGTATACTTTGCATATAAGATTTAAGAGGTATCTTTGAGTATGAGATTTGGGGAGTTATTAAATGAAGGATCAGTTCCGGAGTGGAAGTCCTTATATCTTGATTACAAGCATGGTAAGAAATTAATTAAACGACTTGACGACATCAAGGAGGGTGTATGCGGTGCATCACACAGTATAGAGAGTGATAAAAATTCAGGGAAGAAAATCTCTAGGAATGCTAATGAAATTACCCCATTAATTCCTTCCAAAAGAGCAACGAACTATAATCAGGACCGTACAGAGTCCCAATTGGATAGTCCTTTTGAAGGTAGCCCAAATGTTGCGGACAATGAAGTAGATAGAGAGAATTTTCAAAACAATCCTGAACAGGATGACAATCTAGGTCCGTTACTTTGCAGTTGCTCGCTGCGATCTAACAAAAATGATGAATTAGAAATAGAGAAACGTAAATTCAAAGAATGGCTCGACTCCGAGTTAGATAAAGTCAACTCATTCTACAGAGAAAAAGAAGAAAGTAAGTTTGAGAAGTTTGTCTTATTGCAAGATCAGTTATATCAGTTGCGAGAACATAAAGCGATGGTATTGCGAGAAAGATTACAGCATCAAAAAAATAAACACAAGCCTTCTATCGATGATCCGGATAATATTTATAACAACATACATGATATAGCATACCATACTAAAAGTGCATTAGTTGCGTTAAGTAGATTTGAATTTCCGTCTCTTCCTTCAACTACATTCTTGAGTAAGTGGAAGAACGAGCAAGAAAAAGATGTAAACACGGCCAATGGTCAAAGTATTGTGGATATTAATTATTATGAGAATAGAGTTAGGAATGGTATAGTCTCCGCAGACGACAATGAAGATACAGATTTTACTCCAGTCGACTCAGATTTTAATTCTGTCACCTCGCCTCTTCTACAGGTAGATACAGCGAGGTATTTAACGCAAGAACCGCAGAGTTCAGCGATGAGGAGAACGGCAGGAAGAAGAGATTATAGTACTAAGAAAAATCAATTCAGGGTACCATATGCATATGCTCGAAAACAATTAGAGGATGCAATAATTGTGCATTATGGTGCATTATCATTATTAAAGTCCTTTAGAGAGTTGAATAGAACTGCTTTTCGGAAGCTTACAAAAAAGTTTGACCTAGCAATGCACACATCTATATCGGCACCATATATGGAGAAGATTGATAACGAATCGTACTTTCAAACAAGTGATACACTTGACAGGTTAATAAGTCAAATTGAAGAACTATACGTAGTGTTTTTTGATAATGCAACTGATAGAAGAGGTTCGCTAGAAAAATTGAAGAGTATTTCCTATGTGTTGAGTAGTAAAGTGCAGAAGTCATTTTCTGCTCCTTTCTTTTCATCGGGAGTTTTTATTGGCTTCGGATTACCAATATTTATTCTGGGACTATATTTTGCCTTACGAGAGACATTGAATGGTGATTTACCCGAAGGAAGGTTCTTATTACAAATATGGGGAGGATTCTTCTTGCTAATTCTAGCTTTTCTACTTTTTGGAATAAATATGTATGTTTTTGATTTATTCAAGATTAACTACAAATTTATTTTCGAATTTAATTTGGTATCTGCATTGAATTACAAACAGTTTTTATTACTTCCATCGTTTGGGTTTGCATTTTTGTCTATAATAATCTGGTTCAGCCTGAATGACTTCTGGCCAGACAAGCTACCCAGTAGGGATTGGCCTTGGATATTTCTTGGGGTCATGATGGTAATCTTTATTTGGCCTGGTGTTCATTTCTATGCGTCAAGTAGGAAATGGCTTCAAGTTGCACTTTGGAGATTATTACTATCTGGCTTCTATCCTGTCGAATTTAGAGATTTCTTTTTAGGTGACATGTTTTGTTCGTTAGTCTACACCATGGGGAATATTCCATTCTTCTTCTGCCTATACGCCAATAAATGGAATGGATTATTAGATGATGGTAATACAGCACAGCACAACGTTTGTGGTTCGTCAAGATCAAGATCGATGGGATTCTTCAGCTCATTGCCAAGTATTTGGCGTTTCCTCCAGTGCTTAAGGCGTTACATGGATACAGGAGATTGGTTTCCTCATTTGGCAAACATGTTGAAATTTGCTGTTACGGCCATTTATTACGGCCTATTAAGTGTTTACCGTATTGATAATAGAGAAAGAAATAGAACTGCGTTCATAATATTTGCTTTAATTAATACGTTATATACATCATCATGGGATATCATGATGGATTGGTCATTATTACAGAGTGGATCTAAGAATAAATTTTTAAGAGATAATTTATTTTTTAAGAGACCTATTTACTATTATTGTGCCATGGTGATTGATGTTATTTTAAGATTCCAGTGGATCTTTTATGCATTTTTTACTAGTCAAATACAGCAACTGGCGGTCACTAGTTTCTGTGTTGCATTGGCGGAACTTATAAGAAGGTTTATTTGGATATTTTTCAGAGTGGAGAATGAGCATTGTACTAATGTTACCTTGTTTAGGGCCTCAAGGAATTCTCCACTACCATATGCAATTTCTAGCAAAGTAGAAAGATCAATTAGAAAACTTGTTGAGTTGAAATATAATAACCTAGGTTCTACTGAGCGTCTTCAAAGAAGCTCAAGTATAGAGAGAACACATCAAGATGATGAAGAAACCGAAATTGGTTTCCATCGTATACCAACTGCTATGCCGATATCTTCAACAGGAGGGCGTACTCATCGTAAATCTATTGGATCGTTCTCGGATGCTTTAAATACGGCACATATCAAGGATTTCCAAAGAAGAAAGACAGCTGTTGATGTCGAGGATGACGAAAGTGATGACGATGAAGAAGAAGAAAGAGACGAAGAAGATACTATAGTATTTGAATCTGATGACTTGCTAAAGTGATACATATAGATACTCGTTTGAGTGGTACTTTCATAGGATTATATATAGTATTGTCTTTTTACAAGTATTTTAATATTTAATTGCAAAAAATTTGCTGAACGCACGGGGTTCCAAATAATCAGGGAAAAAAATAACTCCTCAGTAGATCTATTATTCGTTTTATTGTAAGATACTTTGCACTAAGGTTATCATTAATATTGGAAGATCTGTATACTTTATGTATATCTAGAATTATAAGAATAATTAGTTTAATATGAAGTTCGGGGAGTTGTTAAATGAAGGGTTAGTTCCAGAGTGGAAGCCACTATATCTTGATTACAAGTATGGTAAGAAGCTTATAAAACGACTTGATAATATTAAGGAGGATGTAGATGAGTCTTCAAACAATATTAAGAATGATACAAATTCAGGGAAGAAAAGTCCTAGAAATGCTGATGACCGTACTCCATTGTTAGTTCCTTCCAAAGGGCCAGCGAAATATAACCAGGGCCGTACAGAATTTCGATTGGATAGTTCTTCTGAAGATAGACCAAATATTGTGGATAATGAAGTAGATGGGAAGAACGCTCAAAAGAATTCTAAACCAGATGATAATATAAGGTCGTCACTTTTCAATTACTCGTTGCGATCTAACAAAAAGGACAATTTAGAATTAGAGAAGCGTAAGTTCAAAGAATGGCTCGATTCTGAGTTAGATAAAGTCAACTCATTCTACAAAGAAAAAGAGGAATATAATTTTGAAAAGTTCCTCTTATTGCAAGATCAGTTGTATCAATTGCGAGAACATAAAGCGATGGTATTGCGAGAAAGATTACAGCATCAAAAAAATAAACACAAGCCTTCTGTCGATGATCCTGATAATATTTATAACAACATACATGATATAGCATACCATACTAAAAGTGCATTAGTTGCGTTGGATAGATTTGAATTTCCATCTTTTCCTTCAACTGCGTTTTTAGACAAATGGAAGAACAAGGAAGAAAAAGATATAAATATGACTGATGGACATGATTTTGACGATATTAATTACCATGAGAATAGGATTAGGAATGGTATGACCTCTTCAAAGGACGACGAGGATACAGATTTAACTTCACTTGACTCAGATATTAATTCTGACTCGCCTCATCAACAGGCAAATACTACAAGTTATTCAAACCAAGAACCACAGACGTTAGCGATGAGGAGAACAGCAAAAAGAAGAGATTATAGCGTTAAAAAGGATCATTTCAGGGTACCCTATGCGTATGCTCGTAAGCAATTAAAGGATGCAATAATTGAACATTATGGTACATTATCATTATTGAAGTCTTTCAAAGAGTTGAATAGAACTGCTTTTAGAAAAATTACGAAAAAATTTGACAAAACCATTCATACATCTATTTCGGCAGCATATATGGAAAAAATTGATAACGAGTCATATTTTCAAACGAGTGATACACTTGACAGGTTAATAGGTCAAGTAGAAGAATTATACATAATATTCTTTGATAGCGCCACAATTGATAGGAAGCGATCGCTAGAAAAATTGAAGAGCATTTCGTATGTCTTGAATAGTAAAGTACAGAGGTCATTTTATGCCCCTTTCTTTTCATCGGGGATTTTCATTGGCTTTGGATTGCCTTTATTTATTTTGGGCCTATATGCTGGATTGCAACAGATATTGAGCGGTGATTTACCTGAAGGAAGGTTCTTATTACAAATCTGGGGAGGATTCTTTTTGTTAATATTAGCATTTCTACTTTTTGGAATAAATTTATATGTTTTTGACTTATTCAAGATTAACTATAAATTTATTTTCGAATTTAATTTGGTGTCCACATTGAATTACAAGCAATTTTTATTACTCCCATCGTTTGGATTTGCTTTTTTTTCGATATTATTCTGGTTTAGTCTGAATAACTTTTGGCCAGACAAATTTCCTGGTAGGGATTGGCCTTGGATATTCTTTGGAGTCATGATAGTCTTATTTATTTGGCCTGGCAATCAGTTCTATGCGTCAAGTAGGAAATGGCTTCAAGTTGCACTTTGGAGATTATTACTATCTGGCTTCTATCCTGTCGAATTTAGAGATTTCTTTTTAGGTGATATTTTATGTTCATTAACTTATACTATGGGGAATATTTCATTCTTCTTCTGCTTGTATGCACATAAGTGGAATGGATTATTAACTGATAGCAATACATCAAAGCACAACATTTGTGGTTCGTCAAGGTCAAGATCAATGGGGTTCTTCAGCTCATTGCCAAGTATTTGGCGTTTTCTCCAGTGCCTAAGACGTTACATGGATACGGGAGATTGGTTTCCTCATTTAGCAAACATGTTGAAATATTCTTTTACAACCCTCTATTATTGTTTATTAAGTGTTTATCGTATTGATAATCGTGAAAGAAATAGGATTCCATTCATAATATTTGCTGCTATTAATACATTATATACATCATCATGGGATATCATGATGGATTGGTCCTTATTACAGCGTGGATCCAAGAATAAGCTCTTAAGAGATAATTTATTTTTTAAGAGACCTATTTATTATTACTGTGCCATGGTGATTGATGTTATTCTAAGATTCCAGTGGATCTTTTATGCATTTTTTACTAGTCAAATACAGCAACTGGCGGTCACTAGTTTCTGTGTTGCATTGGCGGAAATTTTAAGGAGATTTATTTGGATATTTTTCAGAATGGAGAATGAACATTGTACTAATGTCACCTTATTTAGAGCTTCAAGGGACTCTCCACTACCATATGCAATTTCTAGCAAAGTAGAAAGATCAATTAGAAAACTTGTTGAGTTGAAATATAGTAACTTAGATCATGCTGAGCCTATGCAAGAGAACACAAATACAGAAAGAGCACATCAAAATGAGGATGAAGCTGATATTGGCCTCAGTCGCATTCCAACAGCTAAGTCGAAGGAGTCACCAGGAGAGCTTCGCCGTAGATCCACCGTGAAGTCTACTATGGGTACATTCACTGATGCTTTAAATAAGGCTCATATCAAGGATTTTCAAAGAAGGAAGACAGTTGTTGATGTCAACGATGAAGAAAGTGATGATGATGATGAAGAAGAAGAAGAAGGAGGGGAAGAAGACAACATAACATTTAAATCTGATGAATTGCAAAAGTGAGACAGATAGAGACTCGTTTGAGTGAATACTTTTATGACTTCATAGGATTTATATATTTAATATATTAATTATCAATTTAAGCTGCTAGGGGCATTTTTGCAACATATGGCTCTTCTAAATAATTTATCTCTTGTTCAGTAAGTTTCAACTTAACTGCCTCAATAGTGTCGTCAATTCTTTCTTCCGAATTAATACCAACAATTGGAGCACAACCTTTGCTTAATACCCAGGCCGAAGAAACCACTGACATACTAACGCCACGTTTTTTTGCTATTTTTTCAACCCTCGTCACAATTTCCTTATCATTTTCAGACAAGACATCCAATCCCAAGGCCTTAAAGGTTTTGTCAGATGTTGGATTTCTATTAAATTGAGATTGGATATTCACGGGTCTTGCTAAGAGGCCTCTTGCATTAGGCGACCATGGAATTAAGCCTACCTTTCCAAATTCAGATTCATTACAGAAAGGAATCATCTCTCTTTCTTCCTCACGATAAAGCAAATTGTAATAATTTTGCATACTGATGAACTTGAACCATCCATTTTTTTCAGCGATAAATTGCAATTGGGCGAATTCTGTGGCCTTCATGCTTGAAGCACCAATATACCTCGTAAGTCCTTGTAAAACCACATCATTTAATGACTTCATAATTTCAGCTTTTGGTGTTTGCTTGTCCAATCTATGAATCTGCAACACATCGATATATGTACCTAATCTTTTCACAGAAGCATTGGCTGCATCGAATATGTGCTTTCTAGATAACCCCTGCAGATTAATATAGTCACTTTCTGGAAATGACTTATAATTTGACAATTTGAAACCGGGGGTAGTTTCATCCACTGGGAAATACAATTTTGTCAATATCACGATCCGTTCTCTTGGAATATTATACTTCTTGATAAACTTACCAAGAAGCTCTTCTGATTTACCGTTGGAATAAACATCAGCAGTATCAAATGTTCTTAAGCCATTATCATAACACTTTTTTAAGATACCAAATACCTTTTCTTCATCTTCAAGGACCCAATCAGCCCACTTTTTATCACCGTAGGACATACATCCGACAATCACCTTAGAAATCTTGAGTCCTGATTCACCTAAATTTATAAACTCCATTTTACTTTCACTTTGGCCGATAATGCTTGGTCTGCTAGTATGGATTGTGAATTATACACTTTCAATACGATCATTTGATAATTAGTCATCGTGATATATGCGCACTTTTGATCTGACAGATCTCGTATTCTGTTGCAGTTTTTATTCAAGACGTATTAAAAATATGGTACAATACAACTGAAAATAGAAAAAAGTGTTAAGGAGATAGTAATGTACTAGGAATCAGGTATTTCTTTGGAAAAAATAGAACACCAAATTTCAGGAGCTTATAGAATTGATTGCAAAAAGGCATATCTATGGTTATTACAGAGGCCTGATGGCCATTACCACTGTTAGCTTCACAGTGTCCTTTAAAAGCTTCGATCTACGAAAATAGTTTATCTGATCATTGTAAAAGATTACACCGTACATAAAATAAAACAGGGAAACATAATCCATCGAAAACTAATAATAAATTTACTTTCTCGTAAACTCGAACATTTAATTTTTAGATCTCTTAACATCCGATTCTTCCAAGCCTTCAATCACATGGGGAACAGGTTCCGTTGGTCTCACATGAGGAGTAGCAACATCAGCATGGAAATCTTTGATAATGGAATCGACGTCATCAATGGTCAACTGTCTAACATCACCCAATTTCTTAATCTTGTTGGTGACTTCCTTACATTGCTCATCAGATAATTGTAAGTTTAATTGATCAACTCTTGACTTGATAGCATTCCAACCAGTTAATCTGTTGGCGAAATGAATGTATCTAGTCAACCCAAAATCTGCAGGACTTAAAATTTCGTATGTCGAAGGATTAGCCAAAATAGCTTTAGCATGAATACCAGCTTTATGGGTGAATGCACAGAATCCAGTAATAGGATTATTGAATGGAATATTAACCTGAACCGCTTCAGCAACCAAGTTTTCCAAGTCTCTTAATTTATGCAATTTATATTTGGATAAAACATAATCTCTGTCAGCAGCAACCATTCTGGCCATCAAGCCACCCAAAGGAGTAATACCGTTTCTTTCACCGATACCAAGAACTGATACATCTATGAGTCTAGCACCACCTTCCAAAGCAGTGTAGGCATTGGCAATGGCACAACCAGTATCGTTATGGAAATGACATTCAATATCACAATGAACAACAGATCTTAAAGTTCTAACTAATTCGTAGACTTGTCTTGGATTAGCACAACCCACAGTGTCGGCAATACCCACTCTATTGACACCAATCTTATCGACTGTCTTGTAGATATTCAATAAATCAACCAAGTCAGATCTAAAGGAATCTTCAGACGAGAACCTGATTTCTATACCCTTGGATTTAACGAATTCAATAACTTCAACGGCAGATTCCGCAATGTAGTTCATATCCTTACCGTGAGAAAATTGTCTCAAGAATTGAGATGTACCGATGACAACATCGACACCATCAACACCAGTCTCGACTGCAACTCTTGCGTCATCCATATGACATCTAATGTGTGTTAAGATCTTGGCCTTTAAACCTAATTTACAAATGGCTTCACAGTCCTTTCTACTCTGTTCAGAAGCAACTGGTGATGTCAATTCAATATAATCGACACCAAATTCATCTAAAGCCTTAGCGATCTCAATCTTTTTCTCAGTTGAAAAGAAGGCATTTGCGAACTGCTCACCTTCTCTTAACGTAGATTCGATTAATTGAAAGTTTGAAACATTGGATAAGAAGTCTGCTGGGTTTGGCCCGTATGGATTAGAATTGATTTCTTGATTTGATTTATGTGCGTCTTCACTGACCTTTTTAAAGCCTTCAGGAGCCGACATAGTATTTGGTTAATGTTCTAATCTAATTTATATTCTACCTAACAATTAAATGGAGGAGATAATGAAAAAAGCAGTATAGGATGAGTTGAAAATAAGCTGAAATTAAGAATCTCTGAGAGGCTCGCTGAAAAATTGATAAGATGAGACATATTATATAAGCAATTCCATACCTCTTTGCTATCTAACTATTTAACAAGAACATTAGTTCGAAATAGAAAATTAACCTCTAACGATGGAACCTATACCCGTGGCGTAATTATGTACATTATTTTCAAGCGTTGATAAATATAACGCATATTCGTAGTCATCATCGCTAATTATTTGCGGCACCATATTGTTATGATGACTGTAATGAGATTCGTAAGGTATATTTGGCAGAACATCGCTGCTGTCTGTTTCTAGCGGAATTAAATCAGGAATTAAGTCATCGTAATGTTGATCATCAATATGGGATATTTCCCAAGGATCAATCGATTCTGGAAATAAATTGAACTTCAGAAATTGGAAGATGGACTCTGTTAGTTTGTCGTTACTTCTGATTAGGGATCTGTTAACCCTTAAACATGGTACCACTCGAGGATCGTAGGATATCAAATCCAAATATTTGTGGAGTGTAGCATGGTAAGGGGGTATTTCAGCTTCGTTACCAGCGTAATATTCGTCTGAGGGAGGGCGATCTTCTTGACTTGGGGTACTTTGGGGTGTATCATCGCTCGAAGGATGCCTATCGCACGGATGTAATATTCTGGGTGAATTGTGACTTCGAGGTTTTCGTTGACTGGCCCGCAGCTCTTCGTTTATGACATCATTTAATATAGGACTTCTTAGATGTGTTTGTATTGGCCCCGAGTCTGTTCCTTGATGCGAAGCAAAGTGTGGTTCATCTGGAACTTGACTCAGTTGTTGCACAATTTGTTTCAAACGGGATTCTGAATCTGTTGCGTGTGATCTGGCCGGACTCCCTGGCGGACCATGTTGCTGTGCAAGATGACGTTGACGTCTTTGTATTGAAGATGTTTCTGGAATTTCTTCCCAAATTTGTGTTTGATCTGCTTGTGGGCGTCTTTGTCGATTATGTCTTGTACGTGTCACTGAAACTATTTCCGATGACCATGGCGGTTCTCCTTGTGGATCCAGGACCTGTCTATGGTTGCGTTGATTCGAACTTGCACCTGGAGAAGTTTCGAGGCATTTTTGGTGTTGTCTCGTGTGTTTATGACGCCTTTGTCTTGAACCGTTTTCTTCAGACTCCAACGACAGTTCTGCATTCTCGAGCGAGGTATGCTGCCGTATGGCATGTTTTTGATGTCTTCGAGTTTTGTGAGATAATTCATCATTAGCAACTTGAGCTTGTTCATCTTGCAGCCTCACTTGCATCGGATTTCCGAGCCGTATATGTGATGCCTCTTGTAACAGCTCCTGAGTACGAAATGACTGGCGACTCAGCGACTCATAGTCCTCCAGACACCCTACAAACCCTTCTGGATGTTGTTTCAGATGTTTCAGACGTCTCAAAGAAGACTCTTGTGCAGCCTGGTTCTCTCTTTCTTGGGGCCTCTCTCTACGATGTCCATGCTCATTATTGGCCATTTGAGACCGCCTATGTTTCGGATTTTTCAGGTGAGACCGCAGTCGAGATCTAGGACGCATTTCTTGCTGTACTTCTTGCTTTACTTCTTGCTGCTGTTCCTGAATCTCACTGAAAAGAACCTGCGTCAAGACAGACAGAAACCCATGTTGTAGCTGTGCAGCTTCATTCCCCCCATTTTGCTGTCTCCGGCGAACTTTCATCTCTTTATGATACTTCTTTGCTGCCTTATCAATATCTCTTTGGCTTATTTCGATGTTCAAATCATTACTTTGTACATTCTCGATGCGAGATCTACTCTTGGGCATTGCCGCCCGTACGGATTTTCCAGCAACATCCTCGGAAATTAACAGCCCGGTCTTGTTGCCTTCATCATATACATTAGGCTTCACCACACCATTTATTGTATCTTTAAGCGTCATGATACTAGTTATCTTGGTATAATAATGGTCTGAAAAGTAGGAATTCCTAAAATAGAAAACAAATTAAAACCTGCAAGCGATACTGCATATGACGATTACAGCATTATACCATTGATAGCAGAACAATCTTCATTAAGAGGTCAGACAACTAACTAAGTAGCGTAACAGGAATTGGGTAGGTGCTCAATGCCAGTGAAGTGTGATTATAGAACATCATTCCCAAGCGTAGTATAATTGAGTTTTTTAGGTCTACAAGTTCTATAGCAACAATATTTATTGCAAATAACCAATATAACACTAGCTAAACCAATTCATTTTCATTTGCAATTTGCAATAGAATCAAATCAATTGGCCATGTCCATAATTATTATAAAAGAATCAATTGGAATTATTGATAATCGGTATAAATAAAAACTAAAGTGAAAAAGTTTGAAATTTTGGACTTAGTACCAATGGCAAATAAATCATGCTTATTTCTTGATATTGTTGATTTCGTCCTCTAACTTGTTAATACTTTCCTTTTGTTGTTGTAACTTTTCTCTTAAGGCTTTTAATTGTTCGGCTTCATGCTTCTTGACGTAGACGTTTTCTTGAGCCTTTTCCCTTTCGGAGAATGCGTCGTTGTTGGCATTTGGAGAATCAGTACCTAATGCAACTCTGGCGGTGGAGAATTGTCTGACGGACGATTGTAAGGTACGCTTAGCAACTAATTGAGATAACATTGTTAGTTTAATTGATAAAATAGTGGCGAAACGGTAGGAAAAAGAACAGGGGCCTACTTAGCCATTTATCAGTCCTGGGAAGTCGGGTCATGTTATTGGCCATATTATATACAGGAATCACAACCCAAGCTTCCCTAATGGAACGATCAATGGCTCGATTTGACCGTTTAGAAGGGGGATATAGTAATGGATTAGGAGGTGACTCTATGTAATGGCGAGTGAGAATTAGGCATGAAAAAACAACCTAAACGTTTACTATCAAAATTGCAAAGAAAAATAGACTGAAAAAAGTTTGTGGATGAACGTAAATTTATTGACTATATACAATTACATGTTTCTGGTAGCAAGATATCTGGAGTGCTTGTGGACCGTAGACAACAAGCCACAGGTTCTTGCTCTTTTGATGGCGTTTGACAATTTCTTTTGGTTTTTGGCGTTACACCCAGTTATTTCTCTAGGTAAAATCTGGCCCGTCGAGCTCAAGAACCTCGATAAAATCTCTGGCATGGTATATATGTCTAACGGATCGACACCAGCCTTTTGGAACGGATCCACCATCTTCTCATATGGCACTGCTTGTCTTCTTTCTCTCTTTTCGATGTCCATTTTATCGTTTGAGAAATCAAATGGATCGTATGTTTCACTCAGATTGAATTTCTTGGTGAATGGCTTTGCAATGTTAATTGGAGGCTGCGTGTTCTCCTGTAATGATCTAGCCATACCAACGACTCTACTGATAACTGAGCTATTATTATTGGACGATTCGTTTCCTGCCCATGATTCACTGCTCTTCATCTCTGGTGTCGATGGGAGCGACTTATTATAAATTCTGCTTCTTGTACCAATACAACGCACTGGGGTAACCCGGGCCCCGCTAGCAGCTTTCATCACCCTATTAACCAACATCCTTGTCGTTAATGTGCTTTGATATGTACAGTAGACTTGAACGAAAAAAAAATTACCGTTCTTTGAAACGATTTTTTGTGTAAGTTTTTAAAGCGTCCAACGAAAAAATGAAAAAGTTCGCTGAACAGGAACTCAGACTTAGTATAATACTAATAGATAATACGATTTAAGGGTGCCGAAGCTTTTAAATAAGTCTATATAATTTGCTGAATCGACTCTATTTTAGGAGATAGTCTTATTTGACAATTTATTTATCCATATTGGGATATTTTATCTAAGAGAGCTTGATCTAAAGTTTCGATATTAGTAAGGAAATAGCGTTACGTTGGCGAGTATTTATTACAAGACTATCAAAGAGGAAAGGATAATACCGTTGGTTTTTTTTGCCTAAGATTAAGTGGATTTCAATAGAAGAATAGACAATTTTCCTATATCTTAAAGTTTATATCGAATAGCAACCATCATTTACATTTGAATACATACATAAAACAAAATGAGTGAAAGAGGACCAGATCAATGGTTGGAGCAGATCAAGAAATGTATTGCATTATCTGAGTCGGACATGAAACAATTATGCGAATTGGTGAAGGAATTGCTCATGGAAGAGTCCAATATTCAACCAGTCCAAAGTCCTGTGACGGTCTGTGGGGACATCCACGGGCAGTTTCACGATTTACTAGAGTTATTTCGTATATCAGGAGGGTTACCTAGGGATGATAACAATGTCAGCTATATATTTTTAGGTGATTACGTTGATAGAGGATATTTTTCCTTGGAAACATTCACATTATTAATGGTTTTAAAGGTGAAGTATCCACACAGAATAACATTGGTTCGTGGTAACCACGAATCAAGACAAATTACACAGGTTTACGGTTTCTACGAAGAATGTTTAACCAAGTATGGCTCTACGACAGTGTGGAAATACTGCTGCCAAGTATTTGACTTTTTAACATTGGCTGCAATTGTGGACGGTAAAATATTGTGTGTCCACGGTGGTTTATCACCCGAGATCAGAATGCTTGACCAGATCAGAGTTTTAAGTAGGGCACAAGAGGTTCCGCACGAAGGGGGGTTCTGTGACTTAGTCTGGTCTGACCCTGATAATGTGGACACATGGGCTGTATCACCTAGAGGTGCTGGATGGTTGTTCGGTTCTAAAGTCAGTCGTGAATTTAATCATATAAACAATTTAGGTTTGATTGCTAGAGCGCATCAATTAGTAATGGAAGGGTTTCGATATCATTTCAAAGATAAAGATGTGGTTACAGTTTGGTCGGCTCCAAATTATTGTTATAGATGTGGTAACGTAGCTAGTGTGATGCAAGTTGATGAAGATTTGGAACCGAACTTTAAAATCTTCAGCGCCGTTCAAGATGGTGATTTAACGGCAAAGAATAATCCTAATAAACAACAAAGAAGTGATTATTTCTTATGATGGGTTCACACCTCAATGAATATTCAATTGCCTAAGTCTACTCGAAAATTCAATACAAAACTCTGTGTGTTACCTGATAGTGCATTTTGGTATCATGACATCAAATTATGAGATAATACGTTGCATTACAGATGTGTTTATATTTTCATATCTCATGACATGATCAATTCAATTTTTAATTTGCTTATCCTTCCCAAGTGTTTGTCATGCTTTACAAATGCTTTTTAATTGACTCTAATGATTATGATGAATGTTAACCGTTCTTTTACCTAGATATTTTTCTCTACATATTCAATTACTGTATAGTATCATTACTTTTATTACATAGTATAAAAATAAAACCTTTGACTGAAATAGAAATTATCGTGGATGCAATCGAAGTCTTGATAACTGAAAAAAGGATTGAAGTGATCTCAGAAATTGAACTACATTGTTGTTTTACTTTCTACGTGTGATCTAAATTTTACGTGTTATTATAATCATCTTACGTATGGTACATGCAGCTATATGAATTAACAAAAGGATTTTACAGTGACTAGTTTTTGCCCTTTCTTCTCTTACGTTTGATACCAATGATATTCTTAACGTTATCAGATAAACCAGATTTGTTCTGTGGTCCTTTAGATTCGGTTTGATTTCCATTAGGTGTAGGTTTTGCACCTTTATTCATATTACCTTTTCTATTAGGGCCCTTTCTTGCTCTTTTATCGTTCTTTCTCGGGTCACCCTTATTATCTTTACCACCATCCCTGTCATCTCTTTTTCTCTTCCTATCGAAGCTCTTCTTCTCTGTATTATTTTCATCTTCTTTGTTATTACGAGCTTGGTATGTTTTTTCCCTTCTTCTTTTGACAACTTCAGCGTTTTCAACAGCAAACTCAGCAATTAATTTTCTTTTTGCAAGACCTTCCAACTCGGCTAATTTTTTTTCTTCATCGGTCATACCTTCTAAAACTTCAGGAATAGTAACTTCATGAGCATTTAACCATCTTAAACCCATCAATGCAGTTTTATGATCTCTGAATTCGATAAAACCATAACCTCTACTACGTCCAATTTCACCACTTCCTTTGATTTCATTGATAACTTTAGCTTGTTTAACAACACCCAATTTTTTTGTCTTTTTCTTATCTGTTTCAAATTCTCCAATATCATGCTTATGTTTAACAGAACGGTTGAGTTCCTCTTTTGATAATGGTTGTCTTTTTTCTTCCTTCACTTCAGTTGCAAATTGAACAACAGCCTTACGACCCAATGCTTTCAAAGCTTTTGAATTCATAGCTCTTGGAAGATTTCTAATAGCTAATCTTGTCAAAGATAAATGCAATGATGGAGTTTTGTTTAATTGTTGGACTCTCAACTTGTAAGATTTTTCTCTCATTTCAAGATCAGTTTTTGATATGAATTGAGCTAATTTAGAATTTTCGGTAATACGACCTTCATTCAACAAGTATAAATTACGTTTATCTTTTTCAGATGGCGCCTTACCTAATATCTCTTTTCTCTTTTCAACATTTCTTTCAGCCAATTTATGAGCAGATTCTCTATCAACAGCAGATGCAATGGACAATATACGTCCCTGATAGACATAAGCTGGAGAAACATCATCAGCAATTAACAATGACGTAGAAGCAACAGATGGTGCATTATCTAAACAATCAAGGTAAGCATCTTCTTTTTTGAACGCAACAAAGGCAGAACCTTTTGCTAATCCGCTTTCCCTATCAATAACAGGCAATGCATACTTAACTGGTCCAAATTGCTCAAAATGCTCTTCCAAGGACTCAGGTGTGGCATCATACGGTATATTACGAACAAAAAGGGCAAATGCTTCTTGTTTATTATTCTTTTTCCTTGGTATTTCTTCTTCCTCCTTTTCTTCCTCATCTTCTTCAGCAACCTTAGAATCAGGATTATTTAATTCGTCAAAATCTTCCGCAACATCAGATTCTTCATCGTCATTTTCTTCGACTTCATCTTCTTGACTTGGGTCTATCTCTTCTTCATCTTCTTCTTCGTTCTCTTCTTCTTCTTCCTCGTCTTCATCTTCTTTGATTTCTTCCCATTTAGATTTTTCAATGGCCAAATCAACAGCGACTTCTCTGTCGTCGATCTTCAATCCAACAGAATCTTTTACAGCCTTTTCGGCCGCAGAGTCCTTTTTCATTGTCACAAATGCAAACCCACACATCTGCCCACCTTTCTTCTTTGGGATGTACGCATCGTACACTGCACCATACTTAGAAAAAATCTTCTTCAATTGATCTGGTTTCTTACAAGACCAAGGCAAGTTACGGATAATTAATCTAGCTCTTCTCTTTTCGACAGGTGCTGCCACAGTTCTTTCTTTACTAGCTGTGACACTGCTGCTTGTTCTATCTTTACGCTCTCTTCTTTTCGCAATATCAACTCTTAATAAACGACCCTTAAATTTCGACTTTCTAGATTCAACTAATGCCGTCAATGTATCTTCATCTAACGTGAATGAAACAAACCCAAAACCTCTTGATTTTTGGTTCTCGTCATTAACAATTACTGCATGCTTCACTGGGACGAATTGTGAAAAAAATTCCTCTAATTCTGAAGATGTGGCTTCAAACGGGATAGAACGCACGAACAACGTTCTTCTGTCTAAATTTTCATCTAAAACTTGATCCTCTTGTTTCTGAGGGACTATTACTTCTTCTTCAGACATTATACGATCTTTAAGTTTCCCTTCAATGAATATATCTTCTATTATAGCAGCCTTTAATCTGAAAAACTAAAAAAAAATTTAGTGTATGCAGATCGCTCTTCTCGAGAGTTACCCGCATAAAATGACATATAGAGAAGAGTAAACACAAGATCATATAGGATAATGCATAGACAGTGAATTGTAATAGATAATTCAGGAATGGCTAAGAATGGAAAAGAACGACAGAATGTGTTACCAAATACTTATATACCAGTTTTGCCTAAGAAAGTATTGAATAATATACTCTCCCGACTCACCAGATCATCTCTTTTGGAACTAATGTATATATGGCCGAAGCTCTTGAATACACAACCACATATTGATAAGGGCCAAAACAAGTATAAGCAAAAGGAGTTGAACAAGAAAGTTTTACGAGAAGTGAATGAAATTAAACATGCTACTTCGAAATTCCCCAAAAGAAAGATTATTGATAAATTACTTTTTGAATATTGGTCCAATGGGTTAAATCTACTCCAGTTATCACAAGTAGATTGCCAATTGATTGTGGATAGACCAAACGCATATTATTGGATACTGTCTACAGTAAGAGATATGGATAATAAAGAAGTACCGGTACTGCTAAATCCCAAGACTTTTCTTGATCAGTTGGCGAAGGAGTTGAATTTATTATACATGACGTACATCTATGTGTGTCGTCATCCAGTATTTCCTTTAATAATAATCAGGATCCAAGTGTTTGATTTGCAACCAATCAATGCTTCCAATAATGCCAACAGGCCTCATATTTCTTCTCATCGGCCTTATTTTCTTGCTGTGCCGATGAATTCTCCACATATTATACATTCGACTGGAAATGATATAGTAGCTAAAATTGTGCTACAGGCTGTTGAAAGAAATATTCCTCAAAATCCTAGGAATTTACTCAGGCTTGAGACGTCGCCAAACCAAAAACCCATAAGATCATTAGAATCAATGCATATATTACACGGAAATTCAAGATTTGGTAATAGTTTAGGTATTTGGACACCTTACGCCGATGCCACAGTAGATATGTTACCATTAGGACCACCAGAGAAGCACAATCTTTTACAAGAGAAAAATGAATCAGAAAACGAAGATGACGACGATAATGATGATATAGGCTTGAAAAAATTGAAACAAATTGCCAACTTAAGATTCAAAGGATCTATAAATGGGAAACTTAAGTCAGAGAAGTTATTTGATGATAAGGAAAGAGCGGGGAATCTGAGAAAAAGGAGGACTCGGATGTACGACAGTAATCTCAATAGCAGCGATGACGAAGAAGGTACTGAAGGTTTCAAAAGTGGTAGGAATGAATTTACCTCGGTTGCTCCAATTCAATACTCTGAATTTATAATTAAAGACGAAATCAAGACCAAGGACAAAGTAGAAAATGCGAATCCCCTACATCAAAATGAGATGGAGGAGGATAACTTCAGTCGGATAACTATGAAGTTGAGTGGATTGGACGTGTTTGCGGGCCTACACGAAATCTCTACTAAAACTACAAACAAAACTGATATGATTATAGATCCTGCTACAATTCCTTGTTGGCTTACAGGCGAAGAAGGAACCAGCTGCGGTGTTATTAAAGAAGGTAAATTTTCTAAAACTTTATAATTTATTTAATAGCCTAATCTTGTAATATAGCTCTTGACTACGTTCAACATATTTTCATGCCCATTACCAAGGTTCATAGCATTTTCTTTAATTACCTTTAAAAGGTTAATGTCCTTATATTTAAAAGCTTCATTAGCAGCCAGGATTAGATCCTCATTTTGCATATACATTTCAACTTTTTCAGAGTAGTGAATATCAGAGCAATTGTTGATGTAAATTGAAATCTGATCCTTAGGCCCATTATATGCCATGCAGGTCTCGACAAACGGCTTAAACCCTATTGGAGACTTGAAAATAGGTTTGTCACTTTTTGAATCACTTCTGTGCGACACAAACTGATATAGCTTATCAAATTCCTTGTTTTTGGTATACGCATCAAGCACTAGATACCAAAATTTCTCTTGACGAATTTTTAACTCTTTTACAATTTTTAAAGCAGGCTTTATTTGATGCATTTGTATTAATTTTATGAGAATTGGATTGACTGATTCCTCTTTAAAAAAATTGACTTGATATGTTTCCGAAAGTCGTTTCTTTAGCTCTAAAATTTCGATTTCACGTTGATATATTCTTGCGCTTTTCTTATTAGTGGTGCGACCAGTCAATTTCGATAGTTGCAACTTATACGTATCGTAATAACTTTCGTTTTCTGTCTCATCAACGTCTGACTTTGATATGAATGATTTTACTTCTAGAAGTTTAAGGTCCGAGGTTTTGTCTTCCTGTTTATAAAACTTTTTTAATGATGATTTGTTAAACTTGCCAATACTTTCCACCCAAAAGTTTCCTATTAAGTCACCGCTAATAAACAAAAATTCGTTTGATGAGCCTTTATCTTTGAATTCTTTATTAGAAGTATCAGTAATTAAACCTTTTTGTTCGTTTTGGTTTAGAATTTTAAAAAACTGTGATACCGATAATATATCACGAAGATGGAGTAAAAGTAAACGACATAAATCATAATCTCCACTCTGAAATGACTTTATCAACGCCAACTCAAATTCTCCAAATTTCAAAAACTGGTTTACCTTTTTTACTGCAGAAGGTGAAAAATTGATCAATAATTTGCACAAATTGATACGGCCTTCCTCATAGGCAACATTCGATATCTTGTCAACAGATATATAATTTCTCGAATTTTTAATATTCGGACCAATAGCTGATGTTAGCTTCTTAGAAATTATTTCAAAAAGCTCCATATCGGACATATTCATTTCTTTTCTTATCTTGTAACAGCACCAATGGATATACACGAGTTCTTTCAAGTTCTGTAAATCAAGTAAATCGATCACTTTTAATGCAAGGAAATGTAAGTCTCTTCTTAATAACATTTGGATCAATTCCTCCCATCCAATACTTAAAAGCTCGTTGTAAGTTAAAAATATTCCAAGTTCCGATGATCCTAACTGATTCAATACCTTGAGGTAGTTCAAAGTTTTTAAGTATTCATCAGCATTATAATAATCATCGTAATAAGCCTTTCCAAAGGACACCGCCTTTAACATTTTTTTTTGCCATGATTGATTAAATTCATTAAGAGATGCCTTTAAACAATCATTAATTGCAAGAAGAAGGGAATCATCTGATTTTAAAAGAGAAATATTAGTATCTGACTTAGATGCATGTTGCGATAATTTATCAATGCAATCAAGTAATATGCTGCTTGGATGCGATGATCCAATTTGATGTAGGTTTATACTAACATCAGGAACTCGACTTAAAAACTCAACTTTCTTTTTAGTAATAATTTTCAAGCCATCAGGCTCAGTTTTAAATATTGGGATGGTAAAAGAAAATTCTTCGTTTTGATTGCTTCTTGAAAGTGAGTCCAAATCAAAGTCTTCCTCATCAATGATATCATAAAAAAAGGAAATTGAATTTTGGCCGGGTCCAATCAACTTCAACTCGTCTTTTAAAGAGAGTACAATAGCATCATTTCCACACCATTCTACTTGATATGGCGAAGAGGAATCATTAGAAGTGTCATATTCGAGTAAGACTTGGTCAAATTTATTACTTATGACAAATATCCTTTCGACTTGAGAATTAAACAATGCAATCAACTGACCATTGGGTGATGCTGTCAATTGTGTAAAAGGTCCTTCAGTCAAACCGTGATCTATAATTTCGTAATTACTCAACCTCAAGTCTATCTTTATCAGAATTATTGTCTTATCAAAACTGACAAGCATATTTAAAGACTCATCGTCGAAATGCAACGGATTGACACAATGCATCTTAGAAGCCAACGAGATTTCGAACGGTATTTGGTAGTTCGCAAACGTATCTAAGTTTGTGATTATGAACCTATTAGTCAACTTTAAGACTAGAAAATTTCCCCAAATCTTAACTTCACGGATTTGAAACACTTCCTCTTGTTGGTTACTCTCCAAATCAGTTATAAATTGCAGTTGCGGAGCAAAATTACCTGCCCGATTAGAATTATCCTTTCTATTCAGCCCGTTTAATGGATTATTTATGCCTGTATCATCAAGAGTTATTAGGTTCTTGGTATACGAATGTTCGCTAAAGTTACCTTTGAAATCTTGATAGTATCTGAACTTTTGGCTGTTCAAAACGACACATAATTCCTCGTTTCTAAATACGTAATCCACTATATGTTCTGTAGCAGTACTGTTAAAAATAACGGACCATATTTTATCTCCACTCAACGAATATATGTCTATGACATTTGGATGTGGAACAAACCTCGATGCCAACGCAATTAGTGTCGTATTTGTTGATATCGCTATCCTATAATTGGAATAAATATTTTCAATTGACCAATTTAATGTCTCGTAACATGGTCGGAGACAGTAGTAAACATCTTGAAGCTTCTGCCACCCAAGTCTTGGATTAGCTAGCATAGTTCTAGTACAATCCTTTGTAGATTACTGGTATAGATGTGTTCCCTAACTTAAGTGAACCAAATTCTTATGAATTGATATACACGTGATATTTACCATAAAGTCAATTTATAAATATATCACCCATACATTATATTAATACTGAATTATAATACTAGCTAATTATTGTTGCGATGTCAAACGATTCAGATATCGACTCTTCATATGTTACTTTGGTATCTGCTGACAACTTTAAGTTTATAGTGCTTAAGGAGGTAGCGCTGATTTCGTCTGTGTTGAGAAGCACGCAAGGGTTTGAAGAGGGCAAAACAGGAAAGATTAATCTAGATATGGATGGAGATATCTTGGAATGTGTGGTGGAATACCTATACTATCATTATAAATATAGAGATCAAGCTGAATCAGGAAATGTTCCTGAATTTAATATTCCTACCCACCTTGCATTAGAATTATTGGTAAAAGCTGATTTTTTGGACATTTAATCGATATATTCTGAATCTATTACATTAGACTGGTAGCATTCTATAATTGAGGTGTACCTATGGAGAATGAGTGCTGGTTGGTATGTCTACTACACGATTTGTAAGATTATTTATTTTCGATTATTCGTGGACCAACTCTTTTTGATTTACGAAAGAATATATGACAACACGATTAGATATCCAGAAGTTCGATGACAGCAGCACCTTACATAGAAAGAGTATATAGAAACGAAGCAGATTAATACCAGAAAATTGGTTTTGAAGACTTCAAGTGTTCTTATATACCTGTATATAGATAATTGATAAGATATTCCAAGAAGCCGATATGAAAGCTGCCCCGGTAATAATCAACCTTCTATTACGATAATATAAAAGTCGTATAATTTCTGTTTAAATCGCCTACTAGGTTCAATGAGTACGCTTTTACTAGATAGTCTATCGTCAGAGACTACTCTATTTACGGATAGTGGGAAGGATAGTTTGGATGGTATTTTAGGGGTGTGTGACAATTTCTTGGAAGAATTGAAACTGACAAAAGCGGCCTTGGAAGAACAGTTAGTTGAAGAAGAAAATGGAGTAGATCGCGATAATAAAGATGATCCGTTTGAGAACCTACAGAAATCGTCGGACAATTGGTATAATGAGTCTATCGTGTATCTTAAGACTTACAATGCTAGTATTAATAAGTTTCTGAAAAATATCCTTAACAACAGCAAATTTAACGTAGATTTAGATGAGGCATATACATACCCCCTTAATTTGAACAATTTTCCAGTTAAATATAATCAACATGACTTAACAGAGTCTCCAACAAACTTGACTCCCGATATTACAAATGATATTAGGGCGATTAAATTGCAAAACCACGGTGAATTGATTAAAGCAATTATTATTCATTTATTGAAGATTGGACAATGTGATCTTGTTAAGGACATGATTAAGGAAATCGACCCAGAAGGTACCTTGATGGTTGATGAAACTCTTCTTGAAAAGTTCAAGCTCTTGAATGAAATTGTTGACGATATTGTTGTGAGGCACGATTTATCTAAGGTATTGCACTGGTTCAAAGATAAGTATAATTCCGACAAAAGTGGGTCTCGTGGTGTTGGAGGTATTTCCCAACCAATTAGGCTATCTCACCACTACGAAATAGAATTCAAATTTCATATGCTTCAATTCACCATACTTCTTAACGGGGACCAGGAAAAACGTTCATTTGATCTGGACAGAGTGTTGGCAGCTTACTTATATGCAAAAGATAATTTTTCCAAGTTTTTCAAAGATTATCTCCATGAAATCTCTCCACTTATGACGTTACTTTTGTTTAAAACCACTCAGGATGAAAATAATTCCCAACAATACATGGCCAATATGCTTTCAGAATTCATTACTAAAATGAAACAATCTTTTAATGCGGATCAAAATAGCAGGACGGGACAGTATAAACAGTCTCAGTTTATTGGAGAAATCTTAGCCAACTTCGAGAATATTCACGGCAACCAGTCCATTTTTGTTAATCTCTCAAATGAATTCATATCAGATTATTGTAAAGACTTGAATCTATCGAATGACTCTTCCATATTTCAAAGTGTTCTTGCTGGCTTTATCAACTTGCCTAGCTTTTATAAGTACAATAAAATTCAAATGAAATTGAACAAAGTCTCGAAAGTTTCCCAATCAATTACCACTTTACCAACTCCTGGTAACGATACCACTGGAAATAATGGTACGAGCTACGGAATTTCAAGCGGAGATGGTACGATTGTCAATTTTGAAGCAAGCTACCATTATGACCTACCATTTCAATTACCAGATTCAAATAAGTTTCTATTTAATTACCACCCGATATTTATTTGTCCCGTATCCAAAGAACAATTGATTCCAATAACACTAGATGACGAATACCAACTCGATCAAGAACATATAACGAAGAAGATAAAGATGACTCAAGCTAATGCTGATATATTGAGTTTTATGCAAAACCCTGTAGTGGTTTTGAAATTTTGCCAGCATTTAGCTTTAAGAGATAGTGTGTGGCAATTATCAAAAAAAGGCTCTGAAATTTTTAAGTGTCACTACTGCTATAAGAAGCATAAGTTCTCAGATGTTAGTGATGCATATTTTATTGACTTATGATATAGAACTAATCATATTCCCTAGGTTTCATAAAATATTGGATGCAATAAGTATATAGGTTAATGCACGTGACGAATTTTTTTTCATATTTTACAGCCATCGGAATGATGATGAAAGAAACATATGGAAAACAACTTGATTAAGCTTTAGATTAAATAGCAAAGTAATGGTTAAACATACAAAGTCAAAAAATGATTTTGATGCTGAGTTGTTACTCTCTGAGACTTCAAAGATAGGTGACCCATGGGTACCTATTTATCAAACTGCAGTTGATATTGAAGCTCATCACTTCGAAACTGCGATGTCAAACTTGATAAAACAACCTAACATAAATTCGACTGTAATCATGAGGGCAGATATATTGAAAGAAAATGTGTTTGACGTTGAAAATGGAGATTCTACCTTTGTCAGTAAATTAATAAATAAGGTACCTGAATTTCCATCAGAAAATCCCGATGACGTTATACTACATAGATACCTTGATGATATCGACTTGAGAACAATTTCATTGAATAATAGTGAATTAAAATTGAACACTAAATGTGAAGTAGTCAGGCGAATCATACCTAGAAACCCGTTCAAAGATCACATAATAAACCAGACTTGCTTGGTTTTATCTAGCTCAAATGCCGATCCCGAGAGTCATACAGAAAAAGAATCAGATGATTCTGTTCTAGTGGTATACATTCCCCATATACAATCAAGTGACGAGATTCCTTTTTATTTACCTCCTGTCTATGGCGTGGGGATACTATATCATAAATCAACTTTATCTATTCAATATTTACCATTCAATTACCAGAATTATAAAACGTCGCCTGAGATACAATTGTCTTTAAGAAATTTGGATGTAACTGAAAGGCCAATAAGAATCGCTCTTAGATTATTACAAACATCTAGTAAACATTCCCTTGGGGCAAAATCTGGGTATGAAAAAAGGGTGAATCATGATTTAGTTGTACCAAAAATAGCATTCCAAAATAGATATATAACTTTGAAGAAAAAGTATTCCTCTAATTTAGTGAATCTGTGGTGTGAAAGTACTGATCCTAAAAAGCATGTCTTTGAAGACCTTGCGATTGCTGCATTTTTAATTGAGCTTTGGACAGTAAAATATAAGTCTAGGGAAGATTTCGAATTTAGAGACTTAGGTTGTGGTAATGGGTTATTAGTATACATTTTGAACATGGAAGGCTATAGTGGTAAAGGAATAGATGCTCGTTCAAGAAAATCCTGGAGTACCTATCCAGAAAACGTTCAAAATAACTTGTCGGAACAGATTATCATTCCAAGCGTATTATTAAAACCACATCCTGCATTGTCGAGGTTAATCCCTAATGTCACCGATAACTTTAGATATTTTCAAGCACCTCAGCTTCCTTCCAAGAACAATTGCAGCTGCGAAGCCGAGAACGTCCCTGCTGACGACAAATCTACAAGTCATACTAATTCGAGCTCCACATTAACGACATATTCCTCTGCCAATTTATTAGAATCATCTCAAGTTTGTACAACAGAAGAATTTCCACCAAATACATTTATAATCGGAAATCATTCAGATGAATTAACATGCTGGATACCGTTGTTGGGTTATCCATTCATGGTAATACCATGTTGTTCACATGCATTATCAGGCGCAAAGGTTAGATATTCACCACGGAAACAACAGAAATCAAACCAACAACAAAATGTATCGACATATGGCGCCTTAGTAGACCATACTGAGGACTTGGCGAAGCAGATGGGTTGGATAGTCGAAAAGGAAATGCTCAGGATCCCAAGTACAAGAAATGCTGCGATTATTGCAACTAAAAGACAACCTCATTGTATCGACGAAAACGATGAGGTAACTCAAACTAGAGTCCTTGATATTTTGGCTTTAGAAGGTGGGGCAGAAGGATGGGTCGAGAACTCTATAAACTTGATGAAAAAGGCACCTAGAAATCACTAGGTTACTAGTATGTATGTATCCATTATCGTTCTACAAATTTAATCCTGTATATAGAAATACAATATCTAGAAATGAATTTTTCAACTACCGCCCTTTCTTTCGATTAGGATATAATACCAGCTTTATATATTTTTAGCATAGTCCTTATAGAAAGTTAATTGGCATTAGACAAAGTAATAAGATGACTGGGTCCTCTTCTCAGTAAGTATTTATTTTAACTATCATGAATTGGATGATTTACAGTATTGGCTTAGAAAAATGAAGGGTAAATACAATGTAACACGTCTGAACAAAATGTAACTAACTGGTATAGATTTCAGCAGCTTGAAAAATTAGGTGAAGGAACATATGCTACTGTCTATAAAGGTAGAAATCGTACTAATGGGCAGCTTGTGGCATTGAAAGAAATCAACTTAGACTCTGAAGAAGGTACACCATCCACAGCAATAAGAGAAATTTCTTTAATGAAGGAATTGGATCATGAAAATATCGTGACCCTCTATGATGTTATTCATACCGAAAATAAGCTTACTTTGGTGTTTGAGTTTATGGATAAAGACTTGAAAAAGTATATGGAAGCACATGGTAACCAGGGAGCATTAGATTTGAAAATTGTCAAGTCATTTATTTTCCAGTTATTGAAGGGAATAATGTTCTGTCACGATAATAGAGTATTGCACCGTGATTTAAAGCCTCAGAATTTATTGATTAACAATAAGGGAGAATTAAAGTTGGGTGATTTTGGACTTGCGAGAGCTTTTGGGATTCCATTCAATACATTCTCGAATGAAGTTGTGACATTATGGTATAGGGCGCCAGATGTGTTATTGGGGTCTAGAGCTTATACAGCGTCAATTGATATCTGGTCAGCTGGTTGTATCTTTGCAGAGATGTGCACAGGCAAGCCATTATTCCCTGGTACTTCAAATGATGACCAATTGATTAAAATTTTCAGATTGATGGGTACTCCTAATGAAAGAACGTGGCCAGGTGTTTCATCGTATGCCAACTTTAAGAATAATTGGCAAATATTTGTTCCACAAGATTTGAGGTTGTTAATTCCAAACTTAGATTCGATGGGGCTTAATTTATTAAGTAGTTTGTTGCAAATGAGACCAGACGCAAGAATCACTGCTAGACAAGCATTACAACACCCATGGTTCCACGAAATTTCAAACCCAAATCCGTTAATGCAACATTTAGCAGATCCATACCAACAACTGCAACAGCAACTGCAACAACAAGCTCAACAGCTGCAACAGATGGATCCTCAGACATATCGATAGAATATTTTTTCATGTAAATTACGCCTTCACTTCATCATTTTTATACTTTTTATATATCGCACTGAATTTCCCTTATTTCAGTATGTGTGAAATATATTTATATCTATATATCTATATTCATGTATGCATTAATGCTAATATTTCATTACTTGGTTTTCCGGCAAAGTTCATGATCATGTCAAAATATTTATGATTTTTAGTGCTCACAATATAATACCATATACTTGAATCATCAACACCATTTCGTTGATCTTCTCTAAAATATAGTTCTAGTAACCGGTTCGTTATTGTATAGTAGTGTTGCTTGTTCTGTGGCTTACATGCCGTAATTGATTCAAACCCTTCGATTATTGCCGAGGTTGGGATAACAGACTTTGAAAGGTCAAGTAGTACATCAAACGAATCACGCCAATATTCCATCTCCCAATCATCTCTATCAAATGAACGTATTGTATTGATGAAAAGCTTGTCAATATCTTCCACAATAAATCCGAAATGACACATTTTTGACATTAATATCAATCGCTTCTGAGTGATATTATCGTAAAACTTGGCTGATAATTTAGGTGACTTGGTATATGTCGCGTAGGAATATTTATTTGTGTTGTTGTTCTCCTGGTTATCTGGTGATGAGTCTCGAGGGACAATATCTGGAGTGTTTGAATTAAATAGTTGGTCAGCCATTCTTGCCATGTTATCACATTCGTCCTCCGATTCAGGAATACTAACATTCATACGCTTACACTCCTTCATGAGAGCTTTATCATTCTCCTTTATGAATTTAGGTCTTTCCTTTATCTCTTCCAAAATAACATTATATTCCAATGCATGAGATTTTGTCAAGTTAAATAGATCAAGAAACTCAGATGAGATAAATTTATAATTGAACAAATCTGCAGATAATGCAGAAGATATCTCTTCAAATACTTTTATACCTTCCTTAAGGTTGCGGAGATTTTCGTTCCCATTACCTGGGATTTTACTCGTGTAATATTGGATTTTCTTTTTAATTTTTGGAATATTAATGTTCTGATTCAAATCATACGTGAAGTGAATGTCAACTATGTCCAATAGGATTCTTTTTCCAGGCCAATACGTATTATATATTCGTCTACTATTAAGCGACAAGACCTTATTGAAGTATTTATTTGTCAATGATAAGTTATTCTCTTTTAAGCCAGTTAAAACGAATACTCGGTACAATAATTCATGTGGAAACTTCTCTAAAATTGATTTATTCGGAGGAGCATATTGCACGACATGTGGACTTTGACTTTTCTTTATCTTACGTTTCTTTAACGATCTTCCTGGCTGTATAAACCCCATACCAATGTGATATTCATAGTCCGATAAAGAGAATAAAAAAATTATTTTTCTGCGATAGCGATGCGACTTGATCGTTTCTATGACGTATGTTAAATAAACGTTAATACAGATGAAATAACTAATAAATAGGCATATATCTTAACTATATGAAATAAAAAGAACTAAATTAAATAATGATTATAAATAAATATTAATCGTGACTAAATATCTTACTTACCAGCAGCCTTTTCTTTGAACTGGTCTTCAGTAACACCAGCACCCATAGCAGCAGTAGAAGAGACACCACCAGTGACCATCTTTAATAAACCATCAATGTATTCTGCACCAGACCATTTTTGATGCTTAACAACTTCAACACCCTTTTCGATTTCAGGAGCTTGGATAGTTTGACCGTAAGCTCTCATACCGATTTGAGAGTATTGGTTAGCGAAATCATCCACAGCCAAAGCAGTAGTATGTAAACCGGCTAAGGTGATGAATTGCCAGACGTAACCTAATTCACTTAATCTCTTGATGTAGGTTTCTTGTTCATTAGGTGGCATAGCTCTGTTCCAGTTGAAAGATGGAGACAAGTTGTAAGCTAACCACTGATCAGGCCATTTAGCCTTAACACCTTCAGCGAATTCCTTGGCTTGCTTGAAGTCTGGTAATGCGGATTCCATCCAAATCATATCAGCGTATGGAGCATATGCTTGACCTCTCATAACGGCACATTGAGTACCACCTTGGTATCTGTAGTAACCCTCTCTAGCTCTTGCAACATCCCAGTCAAAGAAAACATCCTTACCTAAGATTTCTCTGGCAAGTTTTCTAGCTTCCTTGTTAGAAGTAGCGGATAATGGGTTAACCTTGTCGGTGAATTTCTTGATCAAAGCTTGTTTGTTGGAGAAGTTACCGTTGTTGATTTCATCAATGACGGCTTCGTGGAATAATTTCAAACCAGCCTTCTTGGTCCATTCGACTTCGATAGAAGCTAATTTATCACCGTAGATACCATTAGATTCAGCCTCAGCCATCAAGGCAGCCAAATCTGGGGATTCTGGGTTGGTAGCACCAAGAACGAAGTAGTGGTCTCTGTGGTCAATGGTTGAGGTAAGTAAAGTAGCAGCTTCAGAGTCAGTTCTAGCAACACATAATAAGTCAGACCCTAAGATATCAGCAGATGCTCTGATGGCAACTAAACGGTTAATGTGTTCTTGAACTGGAACTAAAACCTTACCAGCCATATGTCCACACTTCTTGGTACCTGGAGCCTGATCTTCAATATGAATACCTGCAGCACCTCTTTCAACGAATAACTTGGTCAATTTAAGAATAGCAGTAATACCACCGTGACCAGTGTCAGCATCAGCGATGATAGGTCTCAAGAAATCAGTGTATGGGGTCTTAGCACGTTCTTCCTTGGAAAGATTCAATCTTTCCTCTCTTTGCTTTCTGTCGTGGAATAATTGAGCAAACCATAAGTGCTCAACCTTGTTTGGAACGGTATCCATAGGGTAATCAGCTAAATCTGGGGATGGCTCGTTAGAAGTAGAAGCAGTAGAAGAACATTGCCATCCGGAAACATAGATGGAGTCCAAGTACTTGGCCATTTGGGTCACTTGCACTGGGTCCAAGGCACCGAATGTGAATGATGCACTCTTGTTCTTGTCATGCTCTTGTAACAACTTGTATAACTTCTTAGCTTGGTTAGAAGATGGGTAGTCAACCTTCAAACTACTTCTCTTCTTGGCAATATCCTCAGCTTGGTAGATTCTCTTGGTTTTGGCCCAACGAGGTTCTTTCCACCATTGTTGGATCTCTTTAACTTGATCTTGGAAGAATTTTTCTTCTTCGTTAACGTCTATTTTAGTGTATGGCATAATGATATTTATATTGTAATTATTGTATTACTTTAGAGTCAATATCTGAATAATAGCTTGCCAAAAACCTGAAAAATATGTGGAATTATTCTGCTATTTAAATTGTCGTTTTTCACCCTACCCCAGACTTTCCTTTCTTCCGTTTACCCTTAAGCAACGAGTCGTGCGATGATCAAACGCACCAAACCCTCGGATAGATGGAAACCCCAGAATACTATACACCTCCGACGCCGAGGATCTGCAATGGATACTAAGTGAAGGCTACAAGTACTGGATTCTTCCACAAGTAGACCGGGGGATGTCTAGCAAACGGTTAGATGGGTGAATGTCTACACGATTCCAGTCGAAGACCGTATGAAAAACCGGTATAAATTATAGGCACTGAAAATGACCGGTGTTAAAGAACCATGATCCACTTGTCCATGTGATAGCTCGGAGTTACAATGATTAATGAATCATCGTCATTACCATTGTAATCAGGAGTGGGTGCGAATGATTGGTCCTACACCGACTCGGGACCGAAAAAATATGCGCTGGAAGCTATTGTTTCCGCCAATCCACCGTGAGACTAATAGTAGATTTGCCGAGGCTAATGAACGGTTTGGTATGATATGACGTACGGAGATGGTGTGGACGTAAGGCAAGAATATAAGTCAGCGTAGTTGTTAGACTGGTTGATATTGGCTAATACTTTCGCAATCATCTTCAAAGAGAAACTCGTAAGCTGAGATGATGATCGGAACTGAGTGCAGAACAAGTTCAAAATCTCCAAGTGTGTAAATAGTCGCAGAGCTCGAAGGACCGCAGCAAGTCCGGGGGGTTGTGAATATGATTACATCGAGTGACGTCAAACAAAGGATTAGCGATCTCAAGAATTTCGTAGAGAAAATATGTACCGGGGCTTTTGACTACGACTTTTGGCACTCAAAAAAAAATTTCATATCATCCGAGTATCTCGGGGCAAATTCCTATGTGTCCTGGTGTAACCTGGTGTACCGGTATATATGCTCTTGTGATCCATGCCAGTTGCTGGTGTCGAATCGAGTCAGAAGAATTATGTCAAACCGTAATGGTCTCGAGTGCGAAACTATTGCAACCGCGTTTGCGTTGATCTGTCGGTATGTATTTGCCTTTAAGTAGCATATCCTGCTGAAACCTCACTATTGTATTGGAATGATACTATCTTTCCTTTGTATCTAAAAAGGCGTGAAAAATGTATGCAATTTATCAAACAAGCTTATCGGGCACAGTTCTGGTATATGTATCCTCTGCTTCTTTGTTTAATTTCTTAAACATTTCCTTCATCTCTTCTACATTTGATATATATTAAACCGAAATTATAAACTTCGCAGAACTTATATATTAGCATGCATACTTTTTCTAGCTATATCGCATTGCTCCTAATGAGTCGATGCCGTAAGTAAAATAACAATAACGATGAACATTATGATTCCATAAGACTGAACTAATTAGGCGTGGAAAAAGTTGCAAATTTGTATTCATAGTCATACCTAGCCATTAAACCTACTCCTTCCCTTAATTTTTCCTTTAGTTTGATTGTTTCATTTGGATGAAATTCAATATTGTATCCCCTTAAAAATCGTTGGCATTCTTCTTTAGTCAATCCATCAATGTCCTGAACTGACAGAATTAGCGGCAATTCTTCTTGATTTTCTTCTCTATTTAAAAATGGTACACTAACAGCTTCATATCCGTTCATCCTTCTAAAAGAATTAAACAAACATAAATGACTGTACTCCAATTTAGCAAATGTCGAATCAACTAAAGCAAAATTGTCATACAAGCCTGCCTCAAGTGATGTAAACTTGCCATCCATATCTGTCTTGAGTGAAGCAACATCTGTCTTGAGTGAAGCAACCTTGCCATCCATATCTGTCTTGAGTGAAGCAACATCTGTCTTGAGTGAAGCAACCTTGCCATCCATATCTGTCTTGAGTGAAGCAACATCTGTCTTGAGTGAAGCAACATCTGTCTTGAGTGAAGCAACCTTGCCATCCATATCTGTCTTGAGTGAAGCAACCTCTTTCTGGAGTGAAGTAAGCTTATTATCCATATTGGTAAAGCTAGTCTTGATATTATTTATTTCCGACGTAAACCATTCAGGTGCTTGTCTTATCTTTTCGTCGATCATGTTTTCTATAATAGATGGAACGATTTGGTTGAGTTCGACTATATTAGAATATACATTACCCAACTGTATATTAGGTCTTTCACTATCTAATGGTTCTGTCATTTTAAATTTATACTAATTTAAAGAGGTAAATTATGTAGCATGCTGCAAAAATCAGCATTAATTACCTCTCCTTTTATACTGTATGACATAAATTATCGGTACAAATAGGTAAGTACAAATAGGAAAATACAAATAGGAAAGTACAAGTATGTGTGGTGCAAAGACCCCAGAAGCATACTCAAAAAGTCTTTCACAGAACTCCTACGATAGGTAGGATATTTTAAGTGAGTTTTACATCGAATATATTGGATAATGGTTATGTTACTGTTAATTTGTCTTTTGTTTATACTATCTAATGCTTCTAAGATTGTCAGCTTAGACTGCCTTAACTAGCATGCTGTATAATCAAGCATAAATATTGCAAAAACAGGAGTGCAGAAAAGTAAATATAGCATACCATTACATCTATTGATGAATCATGATATATATTCCTACCGTCCTATAGGAACAGCAATACCAATTCTGAAAAGTATATGGATTGTTTGCTTCTTTCCTAGAAGTCCCCTTCATCTCTCCTATATTCGAAACTGGATACACTTTTGAAGTTCTTGTGGCTATCAAACTTCGCACTGGTCGCAAATACACTTACAGTCTTATCTATGATATCATATCTATCTGACATTATGTCCTTAATCCGGTCTTCATCTCCCTTTCGGTAATCACTTTACAGTTCTTGTAGCCCTCATTTATATTATTAAGCTTGATATTCTCATCTAGTATCATAAAGGTGCTCAACTCGAATCCCCGGTACAATAAATCTTCTTAATATCATCCTCATTAGTTACATCTATGTATCTAAACCTAGCGGGTTGGATATTTAGTCTTTTGCTCTTATAGGTGTTTAGAACTCAGTCGTGGTTATATGCTTTCCGTTCTATCGTTAAAAAAAGAGACATATAAGTCATATTAATTTAACCTGCGATGGAGTCTAATGATGGAATCACACAGTCACTACACGAAAACTACATAGAGACACACAGTGCCTCATAATATATTATAATCACGTTATTTATTGAATACCGTGAAAGCCTTGTTTGGTGAGCCATGGCAGAACACCGGCTTGTCGGCGTTCCTGTATAACCCGCGAAATCATCTCATATAAACCAGCTTCTGAATCAATAACTATACTTTCATATTCATACAACATAATGCCATATTTGCTCCCTCCTGAATACCTCGAGTATTTGGATTACTTACCAGACTTACAGAAATGTGCTAATATCTTCATATCCTTCACTCCACTATTTTCGTATGGTACAACATGCTACGGAATCTACACCAAAAAAACATCGATGGGATTTTCGATTGATATATGTGCAACCATGTTAATGTCCCTGATCCTAAGAATATTCTACTATATTATAACCCCGTATGAGATTTCTCTATTGAGACAGCTGATTGTAATGGTTTTCATACAAAGCTTGTTGTTGAAAATCTCGCTTAACTATAGACCCAAAAGCTTTAAGCCGGAGTATTTGGAGCCGCTTCCGTCATTTAAAAATGAATTGAATTCGTACTTACCAAGGCATCTCCTGGTATCAACATACCCTACTTATCATGAAACATACGCGACTAATGGGGTAGTCGAACTGATAGGTAGAATTGCAGATGACTACTACGTGTATATGGCGGTTTACTTGACTACAATTTTTAGATATACCCTCAACTTTTTTGATGTACACTATAAAAGACCTAAGTTATTCTGGCAATGGAATGATGAGAGTGACTATTGGAAGTATATCTTGAAAT